>NC_049994.1:9236352-9282956 GCF_000003815.2 Branchiostoma floridae | reverse complement strand
ACTAGCCTCCACCTCCCCCCCCCCCCCCCCACACACACACACTTTTTAAATGTTTTGACAGCTCAGTTAATATCTAATAGCAAAATAATTACCGGCAATTCTTATAATCAAATATACCTTGGGAGACTTGATGCCGTTTGCCCATTTGTTTCCAACATTGTGTCGCATATTACTGACTACTGATTTCAAACTCAGTCGTACTTTTTAGGATAGGTTGCCCACCGGCAACCTAATTCAAAAGCTAGTTTTCACACCACCATTTCAGGCTGCACCAGATCTAATGTTTATGTGTCTGTGTACCAAATGTAAGGAAACCAGGGCATATATAATGAGCTTGAAGTACAAGTATTCATCGTATTCTAGCTGCTATTCGCTGCGGAGTGATCGGACGAGCGGACATAGCTATACTAAATTTAGAATACTTGACTTCTTGTGCTTGTCGCATGTTTGTAATGGATGTCAGCGCTGACAGCGCTTGTACATGTATATTACAAAGCGACAGAGGCCATAAAGCGCGTTTCTTGTGTTGTCGTCCGTCTAGTCTGATTAAATCACGATTCTAGTAGTCCTTCCACTGACCAGGCACTTACAAGGTCACTGCATGGTGGCGCTGTGAATCTGTTTTCTCCATTCTATTCGGTCTTGTTTCAGGGGGAGCTGCCAAACTTTTCCCCGTCCATTTCTTGATGTTGTCGGCCCAACTTTTCTTCTGCCTTTCTTTTTTCCTTGCTCCATTCACAGTTCCTCCAATGATGACTTTGGACAGTCCATTTGACCTCATTATGTGCCCATACTACTTAAGTTTCCTTCTCTTCACTACGGAAAGAGAGGCTTGATCTAAAACTGGTCTGTCTACTCCAGTAACCTACCAAAACCTTGGTTAGCTAGCGGCCGGGGAAGGACCTGAATGTGTTTGAGGGGTTCAAGACACCATTCATCATTAATGCACAGTATTGAATAAACAATACGAAAAAAATAATCACACTCAATTTGTCCGCTTAACACCATTTATCTTCTGATAATGAGATTCAAGGAAGCTGGATAGTTCTAGCCAACGCCTGTCCATCACCACTAATGTGAATACATAGCATCTTTTAAACAATACGAAAAAAATCACTCGCAAATTTTCTACTTACCACATTTTGTCTTATGATAATGAGGTTAAAGGGAGTTAAATAGTTCTAACCTGGTAGCCATACCATCGGAAGCTACTATAGCTTAGAAATAGAACATTAATATTGTACGTACGTATCCCCTCTAGTCTAATAATCCATATTGGAGTCACCAATGAAAAAAAAAATAAAAGGCACATTCTAAACGTATTGTAAAACAATTACTAGTATTTCGTATAGTCTGGCAACAAGTAATACAGCTTGTCAAAGGACACCAAGTGACGCCATACCTCTAGGATATTCATTTAAGACTATGAAAAAGGCTAATGTTCTGATAGTACAATAAACCTATGGTACTTTCAGCTGTTCTTAACAAAGGGAAAACTAAAGTTGTACAATAAATCTCTCATACACATACATTGTTTTAATGCACTGTACTCTACCCATTCAGATAGCTAGCAGTCTATTTTCTTAAGCTTATTGACTTGACGATATTTCGTTGTTGAGAAAGACAATTAAACAAGGTACTACATGCAGAAAGGCTGTTAGCATCAAAGTAGGTGTTTTGGGGCAAAATCGTTGCGTGTTCCTTCCGGTCAGTTGATGTCACAACTCTTTAATCCTTCTACTCCTTCCACAACGACAGGTCCATCTTGGGCAGAATCTCAGTGCACTTCACCCTGTCGTTCCCAGGCTGTGTGTGCTGCAGGAAGACGTTCGGTTGGATGTCGGTTGTATCCGTGTTGTCGCACAGGATACTGGCCAGACTGTGCTTCTTGATCTCCTTAAGTTGGTCTGAAGAAACAGGTGTGAGAAAGTCACGGAAATTAAAAGATTGAAAGTCTCAAAGAAAATACGTCTTTGCTGTTATAGACTCATTACTCTATACCAAATCTTCACGAGCCCAACAGCTATTCATACAATGCAGAATCTTGACCATAGCATGCCAACATCCACTTTCATGAGAGTTTGAAATCCAATTTCATTCTGTCATTTATAGCTATCTTGTTCCCTATATCTGTTGATGAGCGTAGCTTTGACTAACCTTCCGAAAACTGTCCGGGATTCTCAAACCAGAAGCGGTCCCCCTTGCGGATGTCATGGAACTGCATGCCGATCAGATAGGCGAAGGTCGGACCCACGATACCGCCCGGTACGGACTTCTCGGCAAGACCACCGACAAACAGGTCGATGTCGTCCACGTCTCTGCAAGATGTTAAAGAAATGAAATGCGACACGTTCGTCTCACATCATTCCGTCAATGACATCGTGCGATCGTCCTACGATCGCAAAGTGAAGGCATTTTAAGGTAATCTTGCACATGTCGGAATAACATTCAGCTGTTACGGAAAATGTCGTATTACATGATTGACGGCGGTAGGTTCTGTCACAGTCTGCAGAATTAGGCATCAAAATCGTACAAATGTGGCGGCTCTTTTAGATATAAACAAAAGCGACATAACCAATAGTCCTGTCACTCCTAGTTCCCAATTCTCACGAGAGTCAACATCTATTTCCCTTGCTACGACTGTCCATGAACAGAACAGAACTTAAGTTATAACGTTATATCAATCATCACCTGTATAGGGTCTGAAGCTTTTCCCGGGTGGTTGCGTCAGGGATTTCAGGTGAGAGGTCGTCAAACCTCGGTGCCCGGTGGAGTCCACACTTCTCCCTAAATGCGTTGTAGCCGGGCAGTCCATGGTCCCTTCCCCGTTGGATGTTAATGGCTGCCAGGTCAAAGCTGATATTGGGTATTTTAGGACACTCGAACAGGTGCTTCGTCAGGCCCGAGACTATGAACCGGTCGAAGTCCTGGCGGGACTGGGCGGTTATTAGCCCCCGTAGAATGGAGTCCGGGCCGCCTTGGTCATCGTCTAAAATATATGATGGGTTGAAGAAGCTAAAGGCCAGATTTATTGGGTGCTGACTGTTGAGCCGGGCATCCGGAAAGCCCTTCGAATAGCGGTCGAATTCATTCTGAACCATGCTGTGGCCGAAACGGTTGGCTGCCGTGTTGAACGCGTTATAGATGCCAGGGTTCACGGTTTTGTCGTACCCCTGGAAGTACTTATCCGGCTGGGTGAGGGTCAGGACAAACTTGGTCATGAAGTCGGGTCCCAGAACTAGAGGAAGATAATCGCCGTACGCTATTTTCTGAAACAACGCGCCAACGATCTTTCTGGCCTCGAAAAACACCCGATCGGGTCCCCATTTCGGGCTGTTGAGTGTGTTGAGCTTCCTGGCGATCCGGTTGTGTTCTCGCATGAAGAGGGTGTGCAAGGAGGTTAACCCCGGATTCTCGTTCGCTCGAATGTCTCCTGCCCGTGAGCACTTGTGAACATCGTCGGTGAACCCCTCACAACTCATAGCAAATTTGTCGTTGTCCACGGCCTCTGGTAGGAGTTCCTTCTTACTGTTGCCAGAGTTTGATCTGGGCGTCAGTAGAAACCCTGACGAGAGAAGGTGACTGATTTGAGTGAATACCTAGCCTTTCCATCCTCTCATCCCAGGCACCCACTTGTATATGTCAAGCAATGGACCTGGCATACGGACCTGCCGCTCTTTCCGCTGCGATAGCCATGGTCAGTCATCAGTCAAAAAGACCCCCCCCCCCCAGCCAATCACGTTGCATATTGACCATAAATAGCGACGTGATTGCGTAGCAATTCTCCTTCCAACAACAGGAGTGAGAGTGTCTGATTGGCTGTTGTCTGGCCAGGGTTACACGCACGGAGAAGGATATTGCAGGCCAGTACGCCAGGGTTGTTGCTTGGTCTGGCATGAGAAGATGGTGTAACGATGGGCCGACCAAATTGAATGGCCCAGAAGTCCATACATGACTATATGGTGCCGTCATAGTCTTATTATTCATATTAACTAAAACTGCTAGATTACTATGTCTATGGATTTCTTAAACGCACATAACATGTCCCCTTTGCGGTTCAGAAATCAAGACGACGCCTCTAATCCCAGGCTCGTACATGTCAAGTAACGGCGTATCAGCCAGTCCTTTGCACGGTTGCTTTAATTCGTTATAGCTGGCTAGTAAACCACGTCGCAACCTACAGTCAAGAGGCAACATGATAATACATGGTAATTCCCCCTTCAACAGCAGTAAGCGGAGTATGTGATTGACCGACGGCCGGCCAGAGCTAACGCAGCGGGAAGAACAGATCGCGGGCCGGTATGCCAGGGCCGTGAGCTTGACATGTACAAGCGGTGGACATGACATGAGGAGATGCCACCTACCGTGCCTGAGGTCATCCATGTCTTTCTTCGTGAGCCCGTAGACATTGGAGGCGTCCAAGAAGGAAGTAATCTGGTCGAACTGCTGGCGTGGACCCATGCACCCTCCGTCATTTTCTACTTTCGGACATGGGACAGAACGGGTGAACTTTAAACAGGTCCTTCCACGAAAGTCCGGGTCACCATGGGGAATTTCAATGTTGAAACATTGAGGATCACTGGAGCCACAAGAACAGGTAGCGTCTGTGGAATTAAAGTGTAGAAAAAGAAAATTGATCAATCATCCATGCTACGTAACATTGCACAAAAATTATTGTCGAGAATTACGATTGATCAACTGCTTCTATCAATAACTTTAAGTTAGTTCAAAATCAATTTGAGTAGGACGTGACTTGTCCACGTGACTTGTACATTCCCACTTAATCACGTTTAATCACGTTTATCACGTTTAAATCACGTTTAAGTCACGTGTGACACGAAGTACGTGACGTCTTATAACAGTTATGTACTTTACATCCCATATGAAGTTGATTTAGGAAAAACGTCGCGTATATACTAAGTAGCTCGTGTATTCTTGATACCGGTGTATTTGTCAGGGCAAAGTCAATGAAAAGTTACTACCAACCTGAGACAGGCGACATCGTGATTTCGTGTGACGTGAACTGTCCAAACTGCATCAACATGAGGCTGGTTTCATGATTTGATTTCCGCAGATCTTCATGCATAACACGGCTGACATGGCGGGCTTTGGGAAGGGACTTGCCGTCCAGGCCGGTAGTGCGTGGCGCATTATCTATAGAGGCCCAAGAGACAAGGAGTCGGACAATGCAGACGTCGACAGCCAATCGCGTTGCCTCTTGACTTAAGCGACGTGATTGGCTGGTAACGTTCCCACTGGCTGGCTGGCGCTAACCGAAGAATCACATACATGTACAGGTGGACCTAACATGAGAGGCTGTGCACACAATGAAAGGCATTGAAGCCATGCCACGTTTAAACTGAAAAGTTGGTTGCAGAACGCTACATTTAGATATCAAGCTACGTTATCACCAATGTCCCCAGTAAAAAGAGCATAGAAGATGAGCACACCCTAATTCTTCATACATCGTAGGAGTATGTCCGAGACTTCAACAATGGCTTGAACAAAAAAATGCACTTATTGTGTCGCCAAAGAAAATCCAAGTCAACGCAGTTATAATTACAGTGTAATAATTATAATTATGTATCAGTCACATACCATTTCCGTATTGTGGTTCGAGCAGTCTTTTCATGCATTGCTGGGTGCTTCCCCACCAACTCTTGTCCTCGTTGTTTCCACAGCCGTCTGCTGTCCGGAACTCTTTGCCGTCTTCCATATGTTGCAATTCCTCACAATCTATGCTGACACACAACTTGTTGATGATAGGGGACTCCACTTTGCTCAGTTGCTCCAGGGTGAAGTGTTCAGGACTGCATAGGAATAGTTTCATTCAAATCAGTTAACTCCGCCGTTAGTGACTCATCACCAACCAGACAGATTTAAAGGCACACCTGGCGAAAACTGGCTTCAGTGTACGTATAACTCCTATTTAGAAAAAATGTCGAAAGAACAATATTTGATGATTTTCTATTTCCATGCTTCCCCTCATACTGCTACCTTGTCGTGGTGGGGAGTGCCTTGAGGATCCTGTGAGCTATACCGGCGGGGACTTTCATGCCCCTGGCAGGTCTAACCATGCCGGGCAGGCTACGGTTGAGAGGTCAGACGAAAGGCAGTACAACAGTCTGGCAGATGGAGTTCGTCACCCATGGCAGGTAGCCATCCGCACCTAACTCGTGAGAAAGCCCTTCCCAGAGGAATTAACGACCGTCTTATGGTAATGAGGTTACCCCTGACAGGGAACACGCATTTGACTCTCATCAGTATTCCCCTACTATAAGCAACGTACAAGAGCAGAAAGAAGAATCTATGAGAAACGCTTGTTGCAAATTGTACGTAAACATGGCAAGATGTTGCTTTTGAGAGATTTCAACGCTCGCGTGGGCAGCGACTTCCAAGCATGGCCAGATGCCATTGGAACCCATGAGATAGTGAGGGAGAACCCAAACACTCACACTCATACTCTGTTCTGAGCATGGCTTCACAGTCACAATCACACTGTACCATCTACCAGACATCCACAAGGTCACTTAGATGCATCCCCGCTCAAAGCGATGGCACCAAATTAACTTTATAAGAAGAAGACGACAAGACATTCGAGATGTGTGTATCACAAGGGCAATGACATGAGAAGGCTGTTGGGCTGATCACAAGCTGGTGCGATCAAACTGACAAAGCTCTCTTTCTTAACTGGCCGTGCACGTAATATACACATGAGGAGGAGAGATAGCATAAAGAAGAAGCCTGTCGTCTGAAAACTCTCACATCCAGAAACAGCTAGGAAGACACCTCCAGGACAGTTCTTTAACAAAGTTCTTCCGCGTGGGTTGTGGCTAATGTCAGTTTAGGCCTACAATAAGTTTGGCTACTGTCACCTTTACGAAGGTAAGGAATAATAAAAACATCACCATACGTGTGTATTGTACAAACACACACAATATGACACAAATATAAAAACATATGCATTCATGGACGTTGACAAGACATGTGTCTTGAATTTGATGTTGTGGCAAAATACCCATTTTCTCCCTTTATTATTCTACCCCTTCCCTACAACCAAGAAATTAGTAAGGATGGTGTGTTTATTGGTAGTGATCTTCTTATGTTTTTCGTAAGAATCGAATGAATGAATGAATCTATCAATTAATTAATCAATTAATCAATCAATCAATTAGTCAATCAATCAATTGTTTATTTGTCAGAAAAGGCGTGGAAGCCAATGGCTGAATTTTGCCCTCTTTACACAACAAAAAAGTATGCGGCGCTACACCATGGATATAAGACTTAGGCACCCATGGATATAAGGCCATGATATGCATGTCACCTGTTCATGAGGTTCTTGGCCACCTTCTCCAAGATGGCAGCTGATCGACTGAGCTTGATTGTTTTGGGCGTGGAACGGCGCGTGGCTGTCATGTCACACGGACTCTCGCTGTGAGTCACGGGAACCACCTTAGCTTGTTTGGGTTCTACAGATGAAAAGAATAGAGTCAGGTCCACTGACATAAGGCCCTTTACACGAGAGGCTGAATGAGCCGGGATTGCCGTCTGAATGAAAGAAAATTCTTTGTATATTCCAGGGCACTCACAATCCATTCTTGAAACTCTCACTGCATTCCAGATATTTGTACCTTTTCTTGTGGCCGTCACGGTCGAATGTTCTTATCATGCTAACAACTTTCGAGGTGGTCGAGAAATATCGAATGGTATTCAACGTGTAGTCTACCTGCAGTATGGCCGCATTGTACGGTATTTCGTCATCATTCGAAACATTCTATCTCGTTCGATTGTGAATCGGCCGGCCACAAGAATGGGCACAAATATTTGGAATGCAGTGAGAATTTCTAGAATGCACTTCGAATACCCAGGAATACAGAAAGAATTTTTATTCAGATGGCATTCTCAGTCGTGTGAAGGGGTATAAGGTCCATTTGCAATTCTCAGCGGAATGTGGCACGAATGTGCAAATTCTTCATTCCATGTGGTTCTGCGATTCCTGCTGATTCGGTTTCAGTGTACATGTGAAACGGGCATTATAGTTACCTTATGATAAATTCCAATGAGTTTAAGAGCTATCTGCCATCGAAAAATCATGGCCATATACAGCTTGTCTTGGATATAAGATATCCAGACGGGAATTCCTGCCGCAGTACGAAAGAAGGCAATGATGAAGATAGATGAAAACTAGAAAGGCCGACATTTGCTAAAGAGCAAATACAGCATATTTCAGCCATACCCCTTCCCACGCAACATTGGACTGTTCCAAATCACCCCTGCGCAAAAATGGAACATCCTCTTAACAGTACATTATCCCCCAAAGTGGACTGGTATTGTGAATTGATTCCAGGTAAAGACAGAGCTTGCTTCTATTTTTCAGAAAATGACAATAATCACACCTTCCATTCAGAAAATTTTCATCATGACTGAAAATTGTTGAATGACTTCATGTAATGTCATTAACAATTTTCAGTACGATAACTAGGTGTAAGTTTAAAAAAGTATAAGCTCCTTGTGATGTGGGTACATTTATTATTGCAGTGAACTTTTTTTATTCAAGTAGGGCATACGATTTAATAATTATCAAGCAGGTGCAGGTACTGTAGGAGCGTTTGTTTTCTTCAAGCTGTAAAACTGTTAAACTGTTTTACTTTGTATGCAATCAGCCATCGAGCCTATTCTTATTTTAGTTTAACAACTTCCTGCCAGACCCGGAAGATACGATTGAACCTTGTTCGAGGATTTATTTTCGTCTGTCTGGTCAGTCTGTTCATACCCTGGCGCTGAGAGTGTTTTATTGGGCTGAAACTCTGGCAGTTTAAAGTTACTTACAATTTAAATGTTCAAAGTTTATGTCAAACAACAACAGCACTAGGAACACATACATTTGCTCTGGAGAAAATATAGCAGTTTTCGCAAGTTCCAGTCCAGTGATAGAAATGTGGCCACTATAGACAGGTGGTCACTATAGAGAAAAATGCTGATCTATTGACTAGGAGCCATACGTTACACATGATTTCAGTACACTGATCATTAATCATATAAACATTGCACAGGTAAGCCAATTGTTTAGATGTACAATTAAGTTCAAATAATTCTGAAGAGAAATATTGATGAGAAAATAATCATTCTCGCCACTGTCTAACTTATAATTACGTATCAAAACTAAACGCAGATTTTCTAACTAACGCACCTTTCGCCGACTTCATCAAAGGACCGCCGGCTATCAATCAAACACGGCTGTTGATTAGACTTAGAGTTTCAAACAGTCATGTGCTGTGTGCCAGTTGACAGCGAACTTCATGCTACGTGATGTTTTACATTGCTTGGACCTTCTTTCCTACAGCGGTGCTTCTACAAAATATTTAGACTGTAACACTGAGTCCCACATGTTTTATAGAATAGAATTTGACGCAGAACAGCGTTTTTTGCTGGGTATTTTTCTTGAAACATGTCCGTGGGAATATCAGCGAGGCGGCGACGTAGGGATATCAGACCGTCAACAAAAGTCGCACGGCGGCTAACGGCGCAGCGAAGATACTAGCGCTATAAATAACCGCTTCAACTAAGGATGGCAACCCGTACAATATTTTTGTATACTGTTGAGCTAAGTAAAGTTTGTTGTTTATGAGGTTTTAGTTGTCTTTGAAGCTTTGACCCGAAATATTTTAAAGTCAAACTGCTGAAGAGAAGTAAGTGACTGCTACGATTATCGTAGATATGGCCCTAAAAAACTTACAAAAGAAGCCTTCTCAATAGTCTAAAATGCAAGAGCTTCCGGGGGGGCTTCGCCCACCTGGGTCCCCCCCCACAGTGGCCCTGCCCCTGGACCCCGCCAGGGACATTCGGCGGCCCCCGGACCCCTGTCCGACGCTTTGAAAAAATCCTGGCGAGAAGTCTGTACGGCCTGAGTCTTCAAGTTAACGTATTGTGTGGTCCCGCTTATGAATATTAATTAGCCTTCGCTTTCCTCTTCGCTGATTGGCTGAACCATTAATTGAATTAACTCTTCCTGCCAGCTAGACGCAGGTGCAGATGTCGGCTCTGTGGGGTGAACGTCCGAAAGGTCATGGCATGGAGAACGAAAGAAAACCAATTTCCCCTAAAAAGTGTTGTAATTAAGCCTTTTACAGTACTTTATGCCAAAAATTTTACTTGGATCATTTTAGCAACTGTCTTATGCCTATCTATACCAAATGTTACTCATACCAGGGTACAGGGGTGCAAAATATGCCGTTATAAGACCGTCAACAACAGTCGCACGTAGCTAACAGCGCAGCGAAAATACCATCGCTAGCGTTTCAACTTCGGATAACAAGTTATAAGTACTGTTGAACTCAGTAACGTTAAAGTTTGTTTTTAGTTACCTTTGACGGTTTGACCTGAAATAGTGTTACACTAAACTCCTGAAGAGAAGTTAAGTGACTGCTGCTATTATCATAGATATGCCCCTAAGAACTGATACAATATAAAGCCTTCTGAATAGTCTAAAATGCGAGAGCCTTAGGCGGGCTTCGCTCCCCCTGGCGGGAACACTGCTATATACGGGATCATGAGGCCCCGCTTATGAATATTAATTAGCCTTTGGCCTCCTCTTCGCTGATTGGCTAGGTCTTTGATTCAATTAACTCTCCGGCTGACGCGCACAGGTGTGGCTCTGTGCGGGGTCACGGAAGGTCACGTCAGGAGGCCAAAAGAAAACAAATTTCCCCTCAGAAAAGTGCCAAAATTAATCATTTTAAAGTTGTTTATGTCAAAAATTTTTACTTGAATCATGTTACGAAGTATCTAATGCCTATCTATACCAAATTTCAGGTCATTTGATTGTAATACCAGGGTACAGGAGCCAAAAGTGTCCTTTTTTGGTCAAAAATTGGCCAAAAATCGCAAAAATAAGCATTTTGCTGCACTGTACACCAAAAGTGTTATTGAATTTATATGAAGGGATTATCAAGGCACATCTGTGTCAAATTTCAGCTCATTCGGTTGCAATACCAAGGTACAGGAGCCCAAAGTGTCCTTTTTTGGTCAAAAATTGGTAAAAAAATCGCAAAAATAAGCATTTTGTTGTACTGTACACCAAAAGTGTTATCGAATTTATATGGGAGCATTATCAAGGCACATCTCTGTCAAATTTCAGCTCATTTGGTTGTAATACCAGGGTACAGGGGCCAAAATATACAGTTTCGGTCTAAAATTGACCCAAAAATCTCAATAAAATCCTTTTAGAGGCAGATATGAAAAAACTGAGAAAAAAAGCATCAAGGTATTGGCCCATTCTAGCCCTGTGCCAAATTTCAGGTCATTCGGTCCAGGAACGGCGGAGATGAATCACTTTGAAGATTTGACAGGAGAAAGAAAGAAAGAAAGAACTAGAAAGGCCGACATTTGCTTAAGAGCAAATACAGCATATTTCAGCCATACCTCTTCCCACGCAACATTGGACTGTTCCAAATCACCCCTGCGCAAAAATGGAACATCCTCTTAACAGTACATTATCCCCCAAAGTGGACTGGTATTGTGAATTGATTCCAGGTAAAAACAGAGCTTGCTTCTATTTTTCAGAAAATGACAATAATCACACCTTCCATTCAGAAAGTTTTCGTCATGACTGAAAATTGTTGAATGACTTCATGTAATGTCATTAACAATTTTCAGTACGATAACTAGGTGTAAGTTTAAAAAAGTATAAGCTCCTTGTGATGTGGGTACATTTATTATTGCAGTGAACTTTTTTTATTCAAGTAGGGCATACGATTTAATAATTACCAAGCAGGTGCAGGTACTGTAGGAGCGTTTGTTTTCTTCAAGCTGTAAAACTGTTAAACTGTTTTACTTTGTATGCAATCAGCCATCGAGCCTATTCTTATTTTAGTTTAACAACTCAGTCCTGCCAGACCCGGAAGATACGATTGAACCTTGTTCGAGGATTTATTTTCGTCTGTCTGGTCAGTCAATTTAAATGTTCAAAGTTTATGTCAAACAACAACAGCACTAGGAACACATACATTTGCTCTGGAGAAAATATAGCAGTTTTCGCAAGTTCCAGTCCAGTGATAGAAATGTGGCCACTATAGACAGGTGGTCACTATAGAGAAAAATGCTGATCTATTGACTAGGAGCCATACGTTACACATGATTTCAGTACACTGATCATTAATCATATAAACATTGCACAGGTAAGCCAATTGTTTAGATGTACAATTAAGTTCAAATAATTCTGAAGAGAAATATTGATGAGAAAATAATCATTCTCGCCACTGTCTAACTTATAATTACGTATCAAAACTAAACGCAGATTTTCTAACTAACGCACCTTTCGCCGACTTCATCAAAGGACCGCCGGCTATCAATCAAACACGGCTGCTGATTAGACTTAGAGTTTCAAACAGTCATGTGCTGTGTGCCAGTTGACAGCGAACTTCATGCTACGTGATGTTTTACATTGCTTTGACCTTCTTTCCTACAGCGGTGCTTCTACAAAATATTTAGACTGTAACACTGAGTCCCACCTGGTCCCCCCCCCCCCCCCACAGTGGCCCTGCCCCTGGACCCCGCCAGGGACATTCGGCGGCCCCCGGACCCCTGTCCGACGCTTTGAAAAAATCCTGGCGAGAAGTCTGTACGGCCTGAGTCTTCAAGTTAACGTATTGTGTGGTCCCGCTTATGAATATTGATTAGCCTTCGCTTTCCTCTTCGCTGATTGGCTGAACCATAAATTGAATTAACTCTTCCTGCCGGCTAGACGCAGGTGCAGATGTCGGCTCTGTGGGGTGAACGTCCGAAAGGTCATGGCATGGAGAACGAAAGAAAACCAATTTCCCCTAAAAAAAGTGCTGTAATTAAGCCTTTTACAGTACTTTATGCCAAAAATTTTACTTGGATCATTTTACCAACTATCTTATGCCTATCTATACCAAATGTTACTCATACCAGGGTACAGGGGTGCAAAATATGCCGTTATAAGACCGTCAACAACAGTCGCACGGAGCTAACAGCGCAGCGAAAAAACCATCGCTAGCGTTTCAACTTCGGATAACAAGTTACAAGTACTGTTGAACTCAGTAACGTTAAAGTTTGTTTTTAGTTGCCTTTGACGGTTTGACCTGACTAGCCTTCGCTTTCCTCTTCGCTGATTGGCTGAACCATAAATTGAATTAACTCTTCCTGCCGGCTAGACGCAGGTGCAGATGTCGGCTCTGTGGGGTGAACGTCCGAAAGGTCATGGCATGGAGAACGAAAGAAAACCAATTTCCCCTAAAAAAAGTGCTGTAATTAAGCCTTTTACAGTACTTTATGCCAAAAATTTTACTTTACAGTACTTTATGCCAAAAACTAGGAAATATGGCCACTATAGACAGGTGGTCACTATAGAGAAAATGCTGATCTATTGACTAGGAGCCATACGTTACACATGATTTCAGTACACTGATCATTAATCATATAAACATTGCACAGGTAAGCCAATTGTTTAGATGTACAATTAAGTTCAAATAATTCTGAAGAGAAATATTGATGAGAAAATAATCATTCTCGCCACTGTCTAACTTATAATTACGTATCAAAACTAAACGCAGATTTTCTAACTAACGCACCTTTCGCCGACTTCATCAAAGGACCGCCGGCTATCAATCAAACACGGCTGCTGATTAGACTTAGAGTTTCAAACAGTCATGTGCTGTGTGCCAGTTGACAGCGAACTTCATGCTACGTGATGTTTTACATTGCTTTGACCTTCTTTCCTACAGCGGTGCTTCTACAAAATATTTAGACTGTAACACTGAGTCCCACCTGGTCCCCCCCCCCCCCACAGTGGCCCTGCCCCTGGACCCCGCCAGGGACATTCGGCGGCCCCCGGACCCCTGTCCGACGCTTTGAAAAAATCCTGGCGAGAAGTCTGTACGGCCTGAGTCTTCAAGTTAACGTATTGTGTGGTCCCGCTTATGAATATTGATTAGCCTTGGCTTTCCTCTTCGCTGATTGGCTGAACCATAAATTGAATTAACTCTTCCTGCCGGCTAGACGCAGGTGCAGATGTCGGCTCTGTGGGGTGAACGTCCGAAAGGTCATGGCATGGAGAACGAAAGAAAACCAATTTCCCCTAAAAAAAGTGCTGTAATTAAGCCTTTTACAGTACTTTATGCCAAAAATTTTACTTGGATCATTTTACCAACTATCTTATGCCTATCTATACCAAATGTTACTCATACCAGGGTACAGGGGTGCAAAATATGCCGTTATAAGACCGTCAACAACAGTCGCACGGAGCTAACAGCGCAGCGAAAAAACCATCGCTAGCGTTTCAACTTCGGATAACAAGTTACAAGTACTGTTGAACTCAGTAACGTTAAAGTTTGTTTTTAGTTGCCTTTGACGGTTTGACCTGAAATAGTGTACTTACGCTAAACTCCTGAAGAGAAGTTAAGTGACTGCTGCGATTATCATAGATATGCCCCTAAGAACTGATACAATACAAAGCCTTCTGAATAGTCTAAAATGCGCGAGCCTTAGGCGGGCTTCGCTCCCCCTGGCGGGAACACTGCTATATACGGGATCATGAGGCCCCGCTTATGAATATTAATTAGCCTTTGGCCTCCTCTTCGCTGATTGGCTAGGTCTTTGATTCAATCAACTCTCCGGCTGACGCGCACAGGTGTGGCTCTGTGCGGGGTCACGGAAGGTCACGTCAGGAGGCCAAAAGAAAACAAATTTCCCCTCAGAAAAGTGCCAAAATTAATCATTTTAAAGTTGTTTATGTCAAAAATTTGACTTGAATCTTGTTACCAAGTATCTAATGCCTATCTATACCAAATTTCAGGTCATTTAATTGTAATACCAGGGTACAGGAGCCAAAAGTGTCCTTTTTTGGTCAAAAATTGGCCAAAAATCGCAAAAAATAAGCCTTTTGTTGCACTGTACACCAAAGGTGTTATTGAATTTATATGAAGGTATTATCAAGGCACATCTGTGTCAAATTTCAGCTCATTCGGTTGCAATACCAAGGTACAGGAGCCAAAAGTGTCCTTTTTTGGTCAAAAATTGGTAAAAAAAATCGCAAAAATAAGCATTTTGTTGTACTGTACACCAAAAGTGTTATTGAATTTATATGGGGGCATTATCAAGGCACATCTCTGTCAAATTTCAGCTCATTTGGTTGTAATACCAGGGTACAGGGGCCAAAAGTGTCCTTTTTTGGTCAAAAATTGGTCAAAAAATCGCAAAAATAAGCATTTTGTTGTACTGTACACCAAAAGTGTTATCAAATTTATATGGGGGCATTATCAAGGCACATCTCTGTCAAATTTCAGCTCATTTGGTTGTAATACCAGGGTACAGGGGCCAAAATATACAGTTTTGGTCTAAAATTGACCAAAAAAATCTCAATAAAATCCTTTTAGAGGCAGATATGAAAAAACTGAGAAAAAAAACATCAAGGTATTGGCCCATTCTACCCCTGTGCCAAATTTCAGGTCATTCGGTCCAGGAACGGCGGAGATGAATCACTTTGAAGATTTGACAGGAGAAAGAAGAAAGAAAGAAAGAAACATTACGAATACAATATATTTCACCATACTATGTATGGCTGAAATATAAAGAAAGAAACATTACGAATACAATATATTTCACCATACTATGTATGGCTGAAATATAATCACATAAGACAAGAATTTGCACTGGAGTTATGGAACCCGTTTTTTTTAATCTGAAGATTTAGATAAGACGACAGCTTATGTAGTACAGTAGAGTTGACACCCATGAAGTTCTTCTACGCAAAGTAGAGCTTTGTAGAGAATAGTTAATACTCTACACATGACACAAACTCACCTTCCTCACAAAAGACCTTGTTATCCGTTCGGACACAGTGGGCGTTATCCAATTCCTTGGTTGCCATGGCGACGGCTTCCTGAAGCTGTTCTTCAGTTGGGACGTGCCCAATAACCATGACAACCATGGCCAGTAGGACTGTCAACAAACTAAAAGAAAAAGAGGTTTTATGGTGATGCTGATGACACAAGGAAGGAGTCATTTTTCCATTTCTTTTGCGCCTCAGTTGGCTGTATAGTCATGAATACATATTAAAGATATCCGTGACATCCAGCTAATGGATTCATTATGGAGTTTATGTTTTACCCTGCGTTTGTGTGTGTGTGTGTGTGTGTGTGTGTGTGTGTGTGTGTGTGAACAAGATATCTCAAGAACGGCTGGGTGGATTGGTTTCATACTTGGTGTGTTGGTGGGGTGTTGACATTTGGGATGTAGATAATTTTCAGCGTCATGACAAAGTGGGGCAAGTTTCAGCCCCCTAACATTTAATTTTGGAACTGCAGGTGCGTTTTTGCCAAGATAATTCGAAAGAGGATAACTGCAGATTGCCATCATTTTAGGCATGCAAGTAGCTTAGGCAAAGATGATATGTATTTTATGCAAATGGAGACTTGATTTGCATAATTAATGAGGAAATTGTATACAGTCAAACCTATCAATAGCGGTCATTTAAGGGACTTCAGAAATGTGGCCACTATAGACAGGTGGCTACTGTAGAGAAAATGTTGATCAATTGACCCCAAGCAATATTAAAGTTACACGTGATTTCAGTACCCACTAATCTTTCTCACCAAGTAACATTGTCTCGATCGCTTCAGAATTCAACTTACCCTGCCAAAGTCAAATCTACCGAAAAGGATTGATATGCCATAGGGAATGTTGGTAAATTCGCCGACAAAAGTCTTGCACTCGTTCAAGGCAGGCGCACCTTTCGATCGCTACCGCCAAAGTGACCCTGTTGGGAACTCCAAATCCTAGCAAACTACGATTTTAACACAGCACAGGGTGACATACGGCCGCCGTGTAGTTGCAATAGGCAGTGTCTCTGTATCGGGACCGGAAATCGTATGACCGTGGCCGCGTTGGACAGGTGGCCACCATAGACTATTTCTTAATGCTTAGGTCAATGGGAAAAATCCAAGGGACCGAAAAAAGTGACCGCAAAGGCCAGGTGGTTGCTGTGCAAAGGTGGCCGCTAATACAGGTTTGACTGTAATTCTATTGTTTTCAATTAAATGAACTTCAATAAATGTAACACATGTAAATTATAATAGGTGGAGCATAAGCAGATGCCAATTATGCAAATGAAACTGATTTGGATAACATATGCAAAAATAGCAAAACAAATTAATGATTAATGATGGGAAGTTTATACATGTCAATGATTAACTTCACCATGCATAAATCATGTAAATCTTAAGTCATTTAATATTTCATGGAGATATGGGGTCGCGGAACTCTAGTTGTGAATGAGGTCGAATCCTCCATAAGAATCGCCATACATCTGCTTGGAAATAATTACATATTGCTTGCTCATTCAAAAACATAGAGACTTCCCTCCGGCTTGCGCAACCAACTCTGACCCTTTTGCTGAGCTTTACAGTCGTTTGCAGGCATGCCTGGGGCTGCCTCAACATTTAGTATTGTTTGGTGTTCACTGGCCCTCTTTTGTGGTTTGCTTACCACCGGAACAAGTGCGAAACAACGTTAAAGGAGGGGAGGGTGCAATTCTTTGGACCTGGGGAGGGTCATGGAAAAATGGGGAGGAGGGCCATGGAATTGTCCTTTACGAATCGATTATACCTCCCTAGCTTCCCACAGTTTTCTCCTTTCTTTCCAACTTGTCGCCGCTCAAAATGAAGGAAATTTCGTGTTAGGGGGTCAAGAATTAAAAACCTTAAACATTTTTTCTCGTAGAAATGCCATTAAACCTAGGTTAGTCTGCTATCAAATTTTGTCCATCAAAATGTAAGAAATAGTGTTTCAGGGATCAAGATTTCCAAATTTTCCCGAAACTCCATTGCGGCATCTCGCGCCTTCGGTGCTGCACTTAGCTTAGTCTGCAAGCACAGTATGCCCCTCAAAATAAAGTAACTAGTGTTTCAGAATGTCTCAATTTCAAAGTTCCCGGGGGAAGCATGCCCCGGACACCCAAATTTTGAAATCTCTACCCCCCAGAACACGATTTCGCACATTTTGGAACTGTTGAACGGTCTTTCCTGCATTTTGGGTGAGAAATTTGCTAATAGAGTAAAATAAGTTCAATGATTTATTTTTCTACTGGTTAAGAAATACGCAAGGCCTAGGGTTTTAGTTTGACCTTTGGGGCGACAACGCCCCCAACATTTGAGGGGGGGGGGGCATTGTTGGAGAGTAAGGTGTGCTGTCCCATTCCGGCGAGTGACGGCGATTGGGTGGTCTGTGACCGTCTGGCTGTCGACTTAACATTTCAAATGGGTATGTTTGTCGAGACGGAGCAGAACCATGGATCATTGTCTGTGTGCGCGCATGTGCGTAAGGGCAATGTGATGAAATATTTGATAATCATCCAGCTGTCATTGTGGTGCATATGAAACTTTCTTGAAAGGTTAGCAAATCAAAATCAACAAAAGCTGTTGGGTCTGACAGACAGAACCGTGTGTATGACCAAGGAGGTTGAAACCTCCTTGGTATGACAGGAGCGAAAGAGGTCTTAAGAGTAACTTAGGCTTTAGATGTATGACATTGCGACTGGGTAACAGGGTGTGATGCCGAGTCAGGCCATGTTGAGCGCCTGAGGCACTAAGCGTCGCAACAGTGGTCCGGAGAAAATCTGAAATCTTGGCCCTCTGAAACGCTACTTGCTGCATTTTGGGCTGCAGGCTCACACAACCAAACGGGACCAAGGGGTAAAAAAAGGACAGATGCAATTGTATGCACGAGTTACAGTCATAAGACCCATCCTTTCCCTAATAGGGACACAACCCGCCGTACGTGCAATTTGTCCATACGTTTTTTTTTGGAAGGCCACGTCCGCCACGTATTTCTGAAAACGTTCAGGCTGTTCAGGGCAGGCTCGTAGCCCGTACTGGCACGTACGGGGGCGAATACTCCGCCCGACGGCACACAAAGTTTTGCCTGCACGTAACGTTCTACGGCGTGTCTGTGTGCTCCCAAATACGTCGGATTCCCTACGAGTTCGTACGGAGGCGGTACTTGCCATTTACGGTTCCCAAAAGATTGCCCACGTTTTGGCACGTAGACAGCACGTATTTGCACGTACGGCGGATTGTGCCCTTAGCTTTAAGCTATGTCTGTATTGTCTTCACGTTCTGTCATTGGGATCAGTCATCGGTAAACGTGCATGCAGTCAGTGCGTTTCGGGGGTTCCACCATGAAAGCATTTGGCCTGCTGATCGTGATGGTTGGATTTTCCCGCCGCGGTGACGCACAGTTTCCGCGGGTGTGCACCAGCGATGCGTCTTTGGAGAGTAAGGTGTGCTGTCCCATTCCGAAGGGCTTCACCGAGCCGTGCGGCGGGTTTGGGCGGGGACGCTGCGCCGACACCCCCGACCCCACCGTAGAATACCCCGCCTCGAAGTACGCGTACCAAGTGGACGTTAATCGGGGTAAGAAAGCGGTGCCGTCACATTCGTTGTGGGCTGTCGTGCGATTTTATGCCGTAGAAATTTTAAGGAAAACGTGACAGGACTGACCGCCGAGAGTAATCAACATGTGTCCGTAGGATACAAGCCTTCCTGAATTAATCATGGTTTCTATTGTGGGTTACGGTGTTTCAAAAACATTGCATTACAGTCATTCGACTCTTTCATTTACTATAGTCGTACATTTGTGACTCAATGCAAACATTGTTTGAGTTTTGTGTACGTTGTAGCTCCATGTTAGGCCTCAAATGGTGATGAAACATACTCTAACCAGAGAACGGTTACAAGAGAAAGGAAAGAACACTTGTTCGGAAGAAGCCTTAGTCTCACCTGACGTGCATGATGCACCGGTATCTTTCTGCAACAGAAGAACTGGAGCAGGGATGTCTCGGCCTCAACTAACTCCGTCTCCACACGCTTACAGTATATCTAGTGACGGCGATTGGACGGCGATCTAGTGTGACCGTCTGGTTGCCGACTTGACATTTCAAATGGGTATGTTTGTCGAGACGGAGCAGAACCATAGACAATAGATCATTGTCTGTGTGCGCATGTGCGTAAGGGCAATGTGATGAAATATTTGATAATCATCCAGCTGTCATTGTGGCGCATATGAAACTTTCTTGAATGATTTTAGCACATCAAAACCAACCAAGGCTGTTGGGTCTGATATTTCTAAGAGACAGAATCATGTATATGACTGGAGCGAAAGAGGTCTTAAGAGTAACTTAGGCTTTAGATGTGTGACATTGCGACTGGGTAACAGGGTGTGATGCCGAGGCAAACCATGTTGAGCGCCTGAGGCGCTAAGCGTCGCAACAGAGGTCCGGAGAAAATCTGAAATCTTGGCCCTCTGAAACGCTACTTGCTGCGTTTGGAGCGACAAACTCACACAACAAAATTAGACCAAGGGAAAAAGGGCAGGTGTAAATGTAAAGGGGGTATAAGTGTACACTTGTCGTAAGGTCGCGGTACGGTCGCATACCGAGGGATTTCTTCATGTAGTCCTGCATACATTGTACAAAAGTTTGATGTCTTGTTACGACTGTCTAAGATCCTTGTCGAATTTTGGTTCTGTCACAGCCTGCTTGAAAATTATGTGACATCAACAAAATCGTACGACGGCCCACGAACAATGTGATCGAGCCCGACGAGTCGTATGTAAAAGGTTACAATTACCATGCCTATCACCACACCTATTCTGTTCAAGGGTCATGCGACGGATTTCGACCCCTGCGATGAGTCCAATGGTTGATACTGTCAAAAATGCCGTCCTACAAGAATACAACTCAATTCATCAACGTTGTATTTCTATATAATCATCGTGTTAGAAGCATTACATAGGAAGCGTTCCGGAGAAAGTAGATAAACGGTGTTGACTGTCGTTTGAAATACGATGCGTATTGATGCATTTGTAATATAGTCACGTTCTGGCGGAGGGCTGTTCTCACCCACTAAACAGGTTCCTGGCGCCAAAGGTGGGTTAACGAAATAAATAACTTGTTTCGTGTTATTCAACTGTCCTTCTTTATCCTCCGACAGATGTCACAACAGCAACAATAAAGTACAGTTAGCCAAATAGGCTTTCTAACGTTATAGATATAATCGTCGTCTTTTTTTCCTACAACGCACGGCGGAATACTAGTCTACAAAGTATGAACCAAAAATACAGATACATACTGCAAAGCCATGTGGAAGTGGAGAGAGGTAATGCTACATTTTCCCAAGCTTGAAGTGCCCAAGTTTGTAATTTTTCCCTACCCTTACACCGACTTCGCAGAAAGGACAGATGCACGTTAGAAGTAAGCACTGGGCACATGTTGGGTACACGCCACAGTGCCTTCTTCAAAATCGAGGTACATGTGTAGCGCTACTGAAGATTATAAAGTGGTGAAAAGGCAAAGTCAACGACCTCATTGTTAGAATTGTACGAACAATTACCTGGCAATTTTTTAAATTCAATGTGAATACCGAAGGGTCTTCTTACAATATCACCTATGATTTTATCACCAATCTGTCCTAATATGAAAGAAGTTTAAACATGGTTTTCATTGCCACCTGTATGCACGGCTTTGTGCTTGTCTTCTCGTGGCACGAAAAAAAGTGACAGTGGACCTCATTATCATTCACACAGCCAAATGGGACCAATGGGTCAATAAAAGGGCAGGTACAAATACTGTATGCACGAGTTACAGTCTAAGACCCATCCTTTCCCTTAAGCTATGTCTGTGTTGCCTTCACGTTGTGTCGTGGGGATCAGTCCTCGGTAAACGTGCACGTAGTCGGTGCGTTTCGGGGGTTCCACAATGAAAGCACTTGGCCTGTTTATCCTGATGGTTGGATTTTCCCGCCGCTGTGACGCACAGTTTCCGCGGGTGTGCACCAACGATGCGTCATTGAAGAGTAAGGTGTGCTGTCCCATTCCGAAGGGCTTCACCGAGCCGTGCGGTGGGCCTGGGCGGGGCCAATGCGCCAACACCCCCGACCCCACCGTGGAAGACGCCGCCTGGAAGTACGCGTACCAAGTGGACGACCGGCGCCACTGGCCGACGGTGTTCTTTAACAGGACCTGCGCGTGTGAAGGCAACTTCAGCGGGTATGACTGCACAAAGTGTACCTGGGGATACCGTGAGCCGGACTGCAAGATAAAACAGAAGCCAGCTGTGCGCAGAAACATTCGGGACCTTAGCGCTCAGGAGAAAAAGACGCTCCAGCGCTACTTTGACCGCGCGAAGAACACAATCAGCGATTTCGTCTACGCTCTGGAGTTCAAAGATAACATCGGGGGAAGCGAAGACTTCGCCAATGTCTCAGTATGGGACTTCTTCGTGGCGACGCATTACTACGCCAGCCGTGACACCATGCCACCCGCCATTACAGGTATTGATATCTAATTGATGTGCTTTATCATTTCAATCATACAAACTCGGCAGATTCACAGTGTACTGATTTTCACTAGTACTGTAACTAAGAATGAAATTGATTAACTCATTGTTCATGTGTCAACATACCATCATCAATTAGAATTAGTCATTTACCATATTTTGATAAACGAAATCAGACTATAAATGATACCAGTCAAGTTTTAACGGTAAAACCACACTGACACGATTTTATGGATGCCATCCGTGCGCACATCAATTTTTGGCGTTTTTTTTTACAGAGAAGAGATGTGTCATTCTTGTCAGTGTCAGTGTGACCTAACTGAGAATAAAAGATATAAATTGATATTGCATTTAACGGGTATAGAAGCATTCCTTTTTTTCAAAGAACAAATTTCATCTTTCCAATTTTTATATCAAACCTAACAGACATCTGTGCGAATGAGTCGGACTGCATCCTGGACTTCGCGCACGAGGGTGTCGGATTTCCCACCTGGCATCGCGCGTACCTATTGGAGTTTGAGCGGGCCGTGCAGGAGGTCAACGACGATCCCGACTGGACCGTGCCGTACTGGGATTGGAGCGCGGCGGAGGACAACCAGTGCGACATCTGTACCAACGAGTACGTCGGCAAGAACGATGAGGACGGAAAACTGGAACCGGAGTCTGTCTTCGCCAGCTGGTGGACCATCTGCGAACATCTAGCCTCGTTCGAAAACGCCACCCACAGGAACCACACCAAACCGTGCAATGTGACCAAAGTGACAGGAACGCTGAAGAGGAACCCCGGGAAAGCGGACCAGGCCATGTTCGGGAAGCCAATGGCTCACCTGCCCCTGGCGACCGAGGTGGACTTCGCCCTTCGTTTCTCCACATACGACACGCCTCCTTACAACAGAACCTGCAACTGCACCTTCCGGAACCTGCTGGAGGGATATGCCGACACCAGCACCGGCAAGTACCGAGGGACCATGTAAGCAGAATTAACGTTATTTCTACTTTTTATCAAGCTTTATTTTGATAACCGCACGATATAAATCGCACTCGCGCAGTCTTGTTGAAAGGCCAACATGCCACCATAATTAATTAGGTTTGTCTCGTCTTTGCCATGCCTGGGGCAGATCTATCTGTGACGTCTTGTTCAGTTAAACAAAACAAAACAAAACAAAACAAATTTAAAACAATGGGTATACGTATACGTGCTGGTACGAGGTGTTGTAACCCGTACTTTAACAGAATATGTTAGGAAAGCCTCCGTGAAATATTCAGTGAAATTTCGTTATTTGGTAGTACATTGGGTCGATCTCTGGTGGGCGTGTCTGTCTGAAGGCTGCATGCGGCCCGGCCTTGCAGTAAATATATTTCTTCTTCTTTCTCTTCTTGCGAGGCATTTGGCTACATACTAACCAATTATCAAAATATTGTCTCTATGTATTTGCCATGCCTGGGGGCAAATCTATCTGTGACGTCTATGTCTCCGCGTGATATGCATTTGAACGGGAATGATACGCAAAACTTCCGCGACCTAATACTTTCACCAAACGATGTCAACCTTTACAGATGACTTATTCTAAAAGTTTCTCCTTGATTATGCAACTAATATTCTATTTAACATAAACCGTTCAGTCGATGGCCGTCTCTACCCAAGTTACACAGGGTTTCCAAAAGTATGAAGGTCTTATCTTAGAAAAGAAGCCTATTCAAAAATTTTTGGCGAGCAGGTATCCTACGGCAAGCTCAGCAAGGACATTTCGCGTGGAGCAAAATGGCAAAAGCCCGCTTGATTTTGACATTCAGTACTTTCAGTACACATCGTGAAAGCATGGCCTATCAATCCTTTTGACTTTGGGAGCTTTACGCAAGAGATGTCAGAAAAGTTACCACTGCGATGGCAATCCTGCTCAGTACGAGAGGAACCGCAGGTTCAGACATTTGGTTCAGGCGCTCGGCTTGTGAGCCAGTGGTGCGAGATTATTACTGAACACCTCAAAGTCAGAATCCCGCCCAGAAAACAACGATACGGTGGGGTTGGCCAACAAAACTGAGGATTGGCGAAGTCGCATTACACTATCGTATTGAGGTCACCTGACTGGCAGCTTGCTCGAGACCCTTGCGATTTAGCCCCGCCTATTGTAAGCTCTTCGCATTTCAGCCCCTGGCTGCGAAGAGAGAGTAGTCGGCCTAGCAAATAACAATAACCAATAACAACACCACCGATAGCTACTTGAAGAGTAATGCATTATAATGCTTTTAAATAGGGCCTTCACACTGAAACCGAATCAGCAGGAATCAAGCAGAACTAGCCGAAATGTAGTATTTGCAAAATTCGTGCCACATTCGGGGCCATTCCGAGTGGGAGTTCAAAATGGTCCTTATATCCCCTTCACACGAGAAGGAATGATCCAAAATGCCGTCAGAATGAAAATTATTTTCTATTCATGGGAATTCGTAGTGTATTCTTGAAATTCGTACTGCATTCCAGATACTCCTTTGGCCACATTCAGGCAGGATTCGAAGTGGCTTGCCGTTTCGGTTCTCCATCGAATGAGATAAGAATGTTTCGAATAATGTTGGAATGCCACAGAATGCAGAGGGACTGCAGTTAGAATAGTTAGAATACACTTAGAATACACTTGGAATGCCATTCGATATTTCTTCACTTCGAATGCACCTCGACAGTTTTTGACATGTCAAAAACTTTCGAGCTAGCCAAAGGAACGGGGACGAATATCTGGAATGCAGTACGAATGTTTAGAATACAGTACGAATTGGCAGGGATTGCCAGGAATAGAAAGGAATTTTCAATCTGACGGCATTCCGGCTCATTCGTGCTCTCGTGTGAAGGGGGCTTAATCGCTCAATTGAGGATTCTTTGAGGATTCCTTGTGGTAGCACAAAAAAACTGCAAACACTGAAATCTACACTGAAGAACACTGCTTGAAGTTTACCGACCGACAACGCGGGTCTGACATTAAGACTTTCATTGACAGAACTTCTGCAAATGTCACTATCCAGCTACAACTATGCCATTGACTAATGATGTAGCTAAATATCGCTGAACTCTGGGTTTCCCTCCATGCTCAGAACATACGACAACAACACACAGGTCCCTGGAGCTCACACCCTGCACAACCACGTGCACCTTTACCTGGACGGCACGATGTCTAACGTCCCCTCCGCAGCGAACGACCCCACCTTCTTCCTGCACCACTGTAACGTCGACCGCTTGCTGGAGACGTGGATTCGTCGATATGGGTGAGTGGCCTCTTATACATCTTAGGGGAAGTTTCTATTTTCGAAAGTGTGTTCATTACTATATCAACATTTATCCAGAACCACCAGCAAGCCAAGGACTCAGATCAGCCAGAGAAAGTTTGATTGATTGATTGATTTGTCATTTAGGGCCATGGACTCGGCTCAGCCATTGACAGGTGCCAAACCCGGCCAAAACCGCTATGAGCACATCGTGCCGTTCTTCCCACCATACAGCCACGCTGACATGTTCAAACGGTCCACAGAGTTAGGCTACGACTACCAGGAGCTTTACAAAAATGGTACGATGTTTTCTTCTATTCGGCGGACTGAGTAGGATATTTACTTCCATGCACTTGGCTTGTGGTCAGACTTATATCTAAGCTATTGTGGTATTGTATCTGATTGTGCAAGGGTTATCGATCTCAATTTCCTTCACATGCACTGGCCAAGATATCAATTTCTTTTTCAAAATCACTTGTTAGAATATTTATTCATTTTACTCTTGATTTTAACTGACCTAACTGATCAGCTTAAATGTGTGCAACGGTCAAACGTGATTGGAAGTTGGTGTTGTCGTCCCTCGTCTTTCATGCAAATGATTGAATAAATGAAGACCTTTATTGTACATTCTACTGCGAAATGTTGTTCATCTTTTATTCTACCTACATTGCAGATCGACATACGAGGGGCGTTCAAGAAGTAATCCACCTGACCCACTTCCAGTTGTCTGATCTAGATGAAATTTTGTATATGTAATGATTCATATCTCTATGGGTTATGTTGCAAAAAACAGCTCTGAACTAATTTTGGTTCTTGATTTAAAGTTGTTTGAACTGAGTCAGGTGTGAAATGGACCAGGTGTGAAATGGAGCCAGTTGAGTGTCGCGCAGTGATCCGGTTTTTGTATTTGAAAGGACGCATACCAAATGAGACTTTTGATGAAATAAAAGAAACTTATGGTGATGATTCCCCATCATATGACCTTGTAAAACGCTGGCATTGTGAATTCAAACATGACCGGAAGTCTGTGGAAACAGCTCCCAGACCTGGTCGTCCCTCTTCTGCCATTGATGAGGCATCTGTTGCAGGACCAACCTGGGGCGCCCTACAAAAACGGTGTACAGAGCTGCATCAAACGATGGTAGAAATGCATAACTCTGGGTGATTCCTATGAAGAGAAAGACTAATAACTGCACCAAGTTTCATTAATCTCCTCCTTTGGGAAATGGGTCAGGTGGATTACTTCTTGAACGCCCCTCGTATTCGTTGTTCCAGAGGTGTGTGGTTGTCTCCCGGTTTCAATGTGTGTTTCGTGACAGCTGATTCGCAGTTCTGTAACATCAGTCCTGTGCCGGTTATTGTCAATATTTAGATAATGTTCTTTAATATATAAACAATTATCTATCTCCCATGTAGGGATGTATGGAGAGAGCGACCTGGGAGAGTGCAAAGCACCGAAACCAGAGGGCGTGTCTCCGGAAGTGATCGGGATGGGAGTTGGCATTGCGTTAGGGCTTGTGCTTGTTGTCACCGGCGTTGCCGTTCTATTGTTTATTTGGTGCGGTCCCAAAAAACAGCAATATCATGCCGCAGACACAGGCATGGAGATGTCCGTACGGACATAAGCAGAGCATTTTTACCAAGCCTTCTGGAGGCCTCAGTAATCTCCAGGCAGTTGGTTGAAGGATTTTAAGATTTTCTGATTGTCGGCCCTCTCTGTCTAATACTGTCTGACTAAATAGACAGAGCCATCAGACAATGCTACTATCATTCACCCAACATCTGCTTGACTACTTTGGTGGCTTGGCTAAGATATGTAGGCATCAACGCAAAGCTTATCATATTAACTAGCATATGACTAGCATAGCACTAGACAGAAATGTAGAATGTAAATTTATATGACGCAGTACAGTATATTTTGATGCATACCTAGAGTAAGTTAATTTCTATAAAAAAATATCTACCAGGTTTGGATAACGCCACTCTTAAATGCAAAAGTCTACTTTTTTAATTCTTCGAATTCCTTCCTTCTAATGCTAAGTCGGGCAAGCATGATGCAAACACCTATTTTGTGGCAACTTTTTAATTGGTGTGAAATATAGCATAGTATAACATCATATGTATAAGGCATTTGTCCAAGTAAGGTTGGCTTTGTACCAAGTTACTAGTATTCTCATAGGGCTGGTGAAAATACAAAAAGACCACATGAAACCAAATAAAAATGTTTAAGAGTCTGCAGCAAAAAAATGATATCTTATATATTGTAAAGGAAATACAATTCACCCATGATAAGCACAAAACAAGTTACATGCATCATAAAGACAGCAAGAAAGATTCAACACCAATAAATCAAAATTATTTCACCTGTTGATTGCAAAGTTGACAATCAGAATAGAAGCTTTGCACAATTTGCTTTTTTGTCATTACAATAGCACACTTATAATTGTGCAAATAATACAGTGTCAAAGAAAATTTGATACCGGTACCAACCAGAAATTGATTTGTAGACTCATCCAACAAATAAAACATGTCTGGTCTATTTGTGTGGTTGGTAATGAGTGACGTTCACTTTTATTCAGCCTTACTTCTATTATTCATTTACACATAAAATCACCAGGGTTGTTTGATAGTGGAAACATGGCCGACATCTAAAATACATATGTATCGTACTGGTGTGAAGCAATATAACAACAGTGCGAACTGCCATAGACCTAGAATAACCATAAAATAAGTTCTAAATGGTGCCATTTCATCATAGCTGCTGCCTTCAATCAAGCTGAAACCCTTGTGTATTTTGTCAATAATGGAAATATCATTGATTCTAGCTAGTCTACCGGCAAAATAGATAGAGAGCCGTGAAACTTTTATTTTGGCGTCACTTTTGAAAAAAAACAACGTCAAACTCGAGTTCAGACGCCTGGCAGATTTGTTTTCCCCGTTAATGTAATTGTTGATCACATGTACATCCTGTAGAATATACCCAACGGGCACGCACATTATTCAGTTAGACAGTAGAGTTACACCCAAACAAGCTGTGTCTTGATGTACAAAAAAACAACAATGAGAACTGGATGATCACATTCCACAAGAGTCTGAAAGAGTCCCCAAATGCGAGGGTGCTGATCATGACCACTGTCTGTACAGGATTGCAGTCGACTTTATACTCGAACCAACCTATCTATATTGTCACGTACGGGCTGACGGCTGTTCGCACACGTTGAACAGCTTCGTAGCATAACTAAATACTAGTAGATCACTTGTTTCGTATTCTTCAACTCCACACTTGCGAAAAAAATGTTAGAATCAAACAGACTTGTTAGCTGCATTTTCTTCTTTTCTATAACGTGTTGTCGAGAAGTTTACAATGTAGGAAACTTAATAACAGAAAGCAATGTAAAAACAGACCTTTTCCAAATTCTACATTGGGTTTTCATAAAACTTTATAGGTATTGACAGAAGTTTCAATTTCTTAAATTGCTGTTCCCTCTGACGTGTACCCAGGCTGTTTGCAAGAGGCTGCTCTGTGGAACAGGTGAGTGCTGTTTCTCTTGAAGTTGGAACTTCAGTTTCAGCAGTTCAGTACTGTTTGATGTCCTTTAAGTCACGTTCACTTCAATACTAAATCTTAGTTTTGGGCCTTATTTGGGACACCAGATTCTTTTCTTTACCTATCTGTCAGTAAACAGTATACTGCCTCAAGGCGTGTTCTGTACTTGTTGTTCCACTGAAAGCTTTGCCTGTTGCGCACAGGAACGTCTGCTCGATTGAGCATCAGAAGATTAAAATTAAGAAAAAAAAAGAACAAGATCTCCTGTTTTCAATCAGAATTTTTCAAGTTAAGAAACAGCACACTGTGTAAGTGGAGATAGATCCCATTTCGGTCAAAACAGAATTTTGTTGGTCGGTCACTGACTCTTTAAACAAGTGACCCACCCACCCAAATACGTTTGCATTCCAACCCACCCAAACAACGTATTGTCTTGTCTCCAATGTTGTCTTGTCTCTAATGTGATGGAAGAGCTGCCGTAGCCCGGTCGTCACATTTGACCTGTGATGCAAATAAATCCTTCAATATACGAGTATGTACCATCTCTGCCATCTTTGATTTGGAGGTCACCGTTGACAATAGTGACGTGGCACGCCCGAATGTGTGCATGACTCCATTGAAGGACGCCGTTTAGCAAAAAGTAAAATGTAAAAAAGTAACATAAGTAAAAATATTTCCATACTGTCACGCGAATCACATCGCAAAGTCCATTATATGACGAAGGTGGTGCGATAAGGTTGACACATGTACATGTACCTGCCCAAGGTGCTTTTCAGTGTGAAGTGCCTTTTTGTGTCAGAGCGCAACAGTCTGGACGGGTGGGTGTCTTCTCACTGTTCGCTCCTACCTGAAATCTTAACTAAGACGTTTATCCGTACCTTGTGTTCTGATAATGGAATAGTTTCTATGAGACAAATATTGAAAGAAAGACTTCAAGTTGATTTTACCGGCTGTTTGCGGAGGAGCGGATGTATGGTTTGGGGATTTCACTACGAAAAATTATCCATATTAGTCTTCCAAAAATGCGAGGGCGCCAATATCATGACCATCGTCTGCACAGGATTACAGTCGACTTAATAGTCAAACCAATCCATCTGTAATGTAGTCACGTACAGGCTGACGAGAGTTCTCTCTTGTTCAACAGGTTTGTTATATCCTGACCATCGTCTACATAGGACGACCTTATAGCAGAACAAACCCATCTGTAACATTGTCACGCACAGACTGGCGGCTGTTCGTACTCGTTGAACAGGTTCGTTGCACGTGCACCGATGGTAGCATAACTAAATAGATAACTGGTCTCGTGTTCTTCGAAAAAAAAAATAAGTTAGCATCAGATAGACCTATCAACTCCAATTTTCTTCTTTTCTATTTTGCAATGTAAAAAACAAGTATTGGGATCATTTTGAAACTTGATAACAGAAAGCAGTGTGAAAACAGAGAACATAAATAACCTTAGAGCCCAAGTTTGTCCATTTTTATTGCCCCAACACGGGCTTTAACAAACGACCCTGGTTTGACACTAATTTGCCAGTACTGGTGCTGAAAACGTATCCTAAAGAAGTAAGCATTGGGCACCTTCAAAATGCGCATTGGGTTTCCAGAAGACTTTATATTGTCGATAGAAGCTTAAGTTTCTTAAGTTGCTGGCGCAAGGTGACGAAGAACAACTTTTGTATTTAAAAGCGTAACATCCGCTCTGACATGTACCCAGCCAGTGTGCGTGAGGGTGCCCTGTGGAACAGGTAAGTGGTGCGTTTCTTGAAGCTGGATTTTCTGTTTGAGTACTTCAATGATGTTTAATGTCGAAGCATTGAAGTCACGTTGACGTCAATACTAAAGCTTAGTTTTTGACCTTATTTGGGACACTTCACTCTTTACCTATCTATCGTTAAACAGCAAGTCGTGCTCTGTACTTGTTGAAGTTGTTCCACTGAGAGCTTTGCCTCCTGCGCGCAGGTACGTCCACTCGATTGAGCAAAATTAAATGTCAGATCTAGAACAAGACTAAACCCTCAGACAATCTCCAATTTGAAATAATATTTTAATTCTCGACGTTAAGAAACAGCACAGTGGGTCAGCGGAGATAGATCTCCATTTCAGTCAAATGGGTCGGTCACGCCCCCTAAGAAACAAATTGCACAATCGCGGTGCCATGACACAGGGAAACCGCGCTATCGCGAGAATAAAACCACAACACATGTGATAGATTAAGTTTGTGTTTTGGTCGGTTATTTGAAAGTTTGTCAGAATTTTGCATTAAGAATTCTCTGTCATTGCATATCTTATTCTCCCTACGTACCTACATTGTGTTTCTTTCCACGGTGAGCTTGAAATAAGTCAAATAAACGAAGCAATACACGGTTATGATAGAAAGTGTGGTAGACAATCGACATGTGTTTTATTGGTGAATCATTACTGTAAATTCCTTATTTCACGGCTGGAGGTGGACGTTTTTTGCGGTGTTAACCTTTACAGTCGAAACTGTAGAACAGTAGAAATATATCTTTTTATATAATACCCCCAATCCACTGGGACGGCGCTCTCGCGGCGCTCTCAAGGTGGGTTTACACCTGCGTATATTTTCAAGTGCGCGCGAGTTCCGCATGAAATTTTGTCAATACGCGGCCGAACGCCCAACATTTGGAATTTTTTGGGAATAGATTAAATTGTACGTCGAGCCCATCTGGCGTTTGAATTACGACTTCAGCGTTTTCATTTCGCATGAGATGCGTATGATTGCAACTGAAATGCGCAACAAAATTTTCCGTACTGCGAATAGATTCGTATGGGGTACGTATGTTGGGCGTTTTCCGGACGCACACAACGTCTACCGACCGCATGCCTGACGCACCTGGTGCTAACTGCATTCCAAACGCATTTCAGGTGTGTCAGAGGAACAGTTTGTGTTACATATACTTTTGTTTGCGAGCATTGCCAATAGAGTATTTTTGTTAGATGAACCCTTTGTACTACGTATGCCTTTGTTTACAGGCAGTGCAAGTAGAACATTGACAAGTAAACAGTGAAGAGTTTTTTTTATTCATTTGAGAAGCAGTAAAGCAGTGACACTGTGTTTTTACAGAAATGTGGGCCATCATTTACCAAAATTATGTGCACTGTTAAGATTGTGTTTGTTTTCACTTTGTCCTTAATGATTTCCCCTATCATCTTAGTACTTCAACTACTATAAAAGTCACACTCATACACACCACAAAACGTATTCAAGATCTTTATCAAACACGTAAATTAAACAATTATGAAACCTTACGCCCTCTTTCAAAGTTGTAATATGGCTCTATATTGCACCTTTATATCATGTGGTTCTACACACACAAAAAAGTGCCATTATCAGCAAATTAAGTCAAATATCTGTTACACAAAATGGCACATGTGTCACACAAATTGACCCAGTGCTTGAGCAGGTTCCTCTACATCTTCCCGTCCCTGGAGGCTCTGTTGGGACCAGTGTCCTGCATTCATGGTGTCCTGCAAGTTGTGAACATCTCTCCATGCCCCCGGTACAAATTCGTCAGTCCTGGCCTGGATCTGACATCATAAACCGGAAGATTTCAAAAAATCCCTATCGACCAGAGGGTTTGTCCATTCTGTCCAGAGCTAATAGAAGACGAATATCACTTTATGGTTGTATGTCCCAAATATTCCGATATACGCAATTCTCTATACAGAATTCGAAGGCTGTCATTTTGTACACAAGGATTTATCCAAATGGACCTGAAGTGCAAATTCAAATACATAATGACATGTGACAATCCCTGCATGGCAGATATAGGAAAATATATCAAAGAAGGTTTAGACATTAGAAATTCCCCAAATGATTGTAAAAGCTTCCAATGATCGTAAGAAACTTATCCCATAATACAACTCCTGTATTAGTTAGATAAGCCTTAACTAAAGTTAAGAGGTACAAAGTATGGCATCTACATAACTACAGTGCTACATTTTGTATAAGCACTGTAGTTATGTACATGCCATACTTTGTACCTCGTACAATTGTTGTGCAATAAAGTTATATACATCTTGATATGATTTTTGTCTGGAGTCAGATGCACTTTCGTATTTATTCCAAATCTGGAGTGTGCGTCGATCACGCTATCAGTACGCGTAGTATGCGCAAAGCGATCGCAGAACGCACGGTACTAAATCGTGATCTATGTGTGCATTCGTTATACGGTCGCTCATGGTGCGTTGTGTCTGCGCTGTAAGAACGCTATGTACTCGCAATACCGCGATTTCCGCTTATTACTGCGTGTAAAGCGCAAACATGTAGCGTCTTCATAGCGCAATCGACCGACGTGGGACCACTGTATTGCGCATCCATAACGTTTTGGGCACCAAACTGCGTACGAATGATAGTTTTGTGCATGTCCAAAACTATCAGACGAACTGGGCGTATATTTTCGTTTGCCTGCGTACGTGAAACTTTCTAAAGACGATTCAGATGCGATAGAGGTGCGACTTGTGCGTGCGGCCGCGTATTGAAGAAATTAGTCAAAATGTCGAAAAATGTCAAAACGGAACTCATGCGGCATGAAAATATACGCAGGTGTAAACCCACCTTCACGGCGATGGCAAATTTGACCATCGCGGTGAGAGCGCTGTGAAATCGCCAAGGTCGCCATGGGAGCGCGGTGAGAGCGCCGTGAAAGCGCCATGAGAGCGCGGTGGGAGTGCGAGAGCGCCGTCACCACGGCGATGGTATGGAGCCCTGCCATACCATCGCCGTGAGAGCGCCGAGCATGGCGATGCAACAATGATCGCCATGAGAGCGCCATGAGAGCGCCAAGAGAGCGCGGAGAGCGACAATAGGGCTAAACAATGGTATATGATAGGCCCCATTCCACTAGGACGGCGATCTCACCACGCTCTCGCTGCGCTCTTATATATAGTTCATACAATCTTTATTCTTGAAGAAGTGTATTTTTATGATTTTTTTTGTCAAATCATACTTTTGTGTCATGAATCACTTCCTAATTAAAATCATGGGTAATACAATTTGGACAACTACACATACAATGCTTTTATTCAGCGCTTCGAATCACATGATTTCTCCATATTAGATATAACACAAATTCACGAGAAAGAACTCGGAGAAATGTTCAAAACGTGCCAATGATGTACAATGAATTAACCTGAGATGGAATAATCAAGAACACAAAGGTTTATTATGTCTTGACTTATTTTTAAATTTCAAGAGAATAACATTTTAGTTTTCATGTTCTTAACCTGTAGATTGAGATTATGGAAGACTTATTGTCAATAGATCAAATCGTTTCACTATTGTATAATTTTCGATAATAACGTGGCATGATAATGATATTCATTTTAAACAAGTTACACGGCAAATCTGGTTTTTTCTAAAAACAGCAATTCAAACGTATGGGTTATCTTAGACTCACGCTGAGCCCTGTACAGTGAACAAAATTGGATTTGTTTACAGCCTTAATTTTGTAATTTAAAATTGCGTGAGACGAAAAGGTATGACTTAGTAGACAATAGAATACACAAAACGTAAGAAATTTCGTTCTTTATCTCTGACATTCGTTAAGTAATCTTTAAAGTCTTTGGCAGCTCATAGAAATTGCTGACCTTTGAGTTTTCCGTCGCGCTGAGAGCGCGCTGGCGTCGCAGTAGAGATTCCACTAGAGCAGCTTTTTCTGCCATCACGGCGCTCTCACGGCGATGGGGCGAATTTTCCATCGCCGTGAGAGCGCCGTGAGAGCGCCGTCAAGTGGAATGGGGGCCTAACACACTGTTGGGGTGCCATGACATCTCAGCAATCATAGGTCACCGCGAAAATAAAACGACCGACAATATGTCAAGGTATACAGTATTGTCTTGTCTCCAATGTTGTCTTGTCTCCAATGTTCTGGAAGAGCTGCCGTAGGCCTGTCGTTACCTTTGACCTGTGATGCAAATAAATCCTTCAATATATGTACCATCTCTGCAAACTTTCCGCCATCTTTGATTTGGAGGTCACCATTGACAATAGTGACGTGGCACGCCCGAACGTGTGCATGTCTCCATTGAAGGACGCCGTTTAGCAAAAAGTAAAATGTAAAAAAAGTAACATGAGGGAAAATGTTTCCATACTGTCCCACGTGTCACATCGCAAAGTCCATTATGATTCATATGACGAAGGCGACACGATAAGGTTGACACATGTACCTGCCCAAAGCGCGCTTTTCAGCGTGTGAAGTGCCCTTTTTAGTGTCAGAGCGCAACAGTATAGACAGGTAGATCTTTTCTCACTGTTCGCTTCTAACTATCCTACCTGAAATCTTAACTAAGACGTTTATCCGTACATTGTGTTCTGATAATGGAACGGTCTCTTTGAGACAAATATTGAAAGAAAGACTTCAAGTTGATTTTACCGACCATTTGGGGAGGAGCGGATGTATGGCTTGGTGAATTTCACCACAAAATATTATCCATATTCGTCTTCCACAAATGCGAGGGCGCTGATCATGACCATCGTCTGCACAGGATTACAGTCGACTTTATGGTGGAATCAACCCATCTGTAATATAGTCACGTACAGGCTGACGACTGTTCTCACTCGTTGAACAGGTTCGTTGCACGTACACCAATGGAAGCATAACTAAATAGATATCTTGTTTCGTGTTCTTCAACTCCACATTTGCACAAAAACTATGCTAGAATCAGATTGGACTTATCAGCTACACTTTTCTTCTTTTCTATAACGTGTTGCAGGGCAGTTTGGAATGTAGAAAACAAGTGTTGGGATCATTTTGAAACTTAATAACAGAAAGCCATGTGAAAACAGAGAACATAGATGACTTTCATCTTAAGAGCCCAAGTATGTAAATTTTTATTGCCCTAACGCAGGCTTCTAACAAACGACCCTGGTTTGACACTAATTTTCCTGTACCGGTGCTGAAGACGTAACCTAAAGAAGTAAGCATGGGACAGCTTCTTCAAAATCAACATCAAGTTTCCAGAAGACTTAGTATTATGGATAAAAGTTTAGGTTTCATAAATTGCTGGCACAAGGTGACGGGGAACAACTTTTGACATTAAAAGCGTAACGTCCGCTCCGACATGTACCCAGTCAGTTTGCGTGAGGCGGCTCTGTGGAACAGGTAAGTGGTGTGTTTCTTGAAGCTGTACTTTAAGTTTCAGCGGTTCAATGATTTTTTTATGTCGGAGCGTTGGAGTCAGGTTGACGTCAATACTAAAGCATATATTGTTTACCTTATTTGGGACATCAAATGTCGGTAAACAGCTCGTCGTGCGCTGTACTTGTTCCACTGACAGCGTTGCCTGCTGCGCGCAGGTACGTCTGTCCGACTGAGCATCACACGAGAATAATTGAATAACAGAACAAAACTGAACTCTCAAACAATCTCCATCTTGAAATAACATTAAAATTTCCGACGTTAACAAACAGCACAGTGTGTCAGCGGAGATAGATCTCATTTTTAGTCAAATAGGTCGGCCACGCCCCCTTTGAACAAGTGACACAAGTCACCCCCACCCAAATACGTTGGTATTTCAATTCAACAAAACAAGTACTGTACATTGTTTGAGTTCATTTTCACACGTGATTGTTAAGCTACTCAATTCTTACCAGTTTAAAAAAAACATATTTTCACGGTGCAGTCAAGCGGACAGAGGACATTTCGACACACAGATCACCGAAGTACGTGTCTTGTGAATTACTACTGTAAATTCCTTAATATGGCAGTTGGAGGGGCAACTTGTTTTATGGTGTTAACTTTTACAGTTTAAAATGTAGAACAGTAAATACAAATAACACAATCGCGGTGTAAAATAAAACCACGACACATGTCATAGATCAAGTATGTGTTTTGGTAGGTTATTTGTAAGTTTGTCAGAATTTTGTATTAATAGTTCTCTGTCATTTTATATACATTCTCCCTACGCACCTACAATGTCTTTTTCTTTCCCTAGGGAGCATGAAATAAGTCAAATAATCAGTGCACGGTTATGAAAGAAAGTGTTATAGACAATCAACATGTAGTTTGCTGATTAATTATGTACTGTAACTTTCCTTATTTTCGTAGTAGGAGGTGAAGTTTTCTTGGTCACGTTTACAGTTGAAACTGTAGAATAGTAGAAATACATAACACACTATTGGGATGCCATGACATCTCAGCAATCAGAGGTCACCGCGAAAATAAAACGACCGAGAATATGTCAAGGTATGCAGTATTGTCTTGTCTCCAATGTTGTCTTGCCTCCAATGTTCTGGAAGAGATGCCGTAGGCCTGTCGTTACCTTTGACCTGTGATGCAAATAAATCCTTCAATATATGTACCATCTCTGCAAACTTTCCGCCATCTTTGATTTGGAGGTCACCATTGACAATAGTGACGTGGCACGCCCGAACGTGTGCATGTCTCAATTGAAGGACGCCGTTTAGCAAAAAGTAAAATGTAAAAAAAGTAACATGAGGGAAAATGTTTCCATACTGTCCCACGTGTCACATCGCAAAGTCCATCATGATTCATATGACGAAGGCGACACGAAAAGGTTGACACATGTACCTACCCAAAGCGCGCTTTTCAGCGGGTGAAGTGCCCTTTTTAGTGTCAGAGCGCAACAGTATAGACAGGTAGATCTTTTCTCACTGTTCGCTTTCAACCATCCTACCTGAAATCTTAACTAAGACGTTTATCCGTACATTGTGTTCTGATAATGGAACGGTCTCTTTGAGACAAATATTGAAAGAAAGACTTCAAGTTGATTTTACCGACCATTTGGGGAGGAGCGGATGTATGGTTTTGGGATTTCACCACAAAATATTATCAATATTTGTCATCCCCAAATGCGAGGGCGCTGATCATGACCATCGTCTGCACAGAATTACAGTCGAATTATAGTCGAACCAACCCATCTGTAATATAGTCACGCACAGACTGACGGCTGTTCTCACTCGTTGAACAGGTTCGTTGCACGTACACCAATGGAAGCATAACTAAATAGATATCTTGTTTCGTGTTCTTCAACTCCACATTTGCACAAAAACTATGCTAGAATCAGATCGGACTTATCAGCTACACTTTTCTTCTTTTCTATAGGCTCGTTCTCATTTAAATGTCGAAATGCTGTCGCCTGACTTTACGCCTTGATATGGAGCAAATTATAGACAACATCACTGGTTCCTTCATTTTTCCACAACCCCTGTAATGTTTTACAAACGATGCACAACAACATTCGTATTGGTTGATGGCTTAGAAGGTTATTACAGCCTCGGGTGGGATTTCAACCCCTAAAAAATGGCTGTCGCCTGAGAAGAAACGAAGATTTCAAATAGTAGCCAAAAATGTAACAATTCAGTTCCCAGAATAATAGTTCGGTAGGTGAAACCAGCTACACAGGCCCTCTGTCCGATCACGTCAGATCGTTACTATCACTGATCTTGGAGGCCGTGTGAGGTGGTCTATGCCTGTCGCCAGATTCTGTAACAAACGTTACCACCACTAGTACGATGGTTGCCACGGTTTTATTATCCACGTATAAGACTAGAAATGACCGTTTTTGTGACGCTGTAAAGTTTTTCCGGCTTCCTAAAGAAACAAGAAAGGGTTGCTGACTGTTTTTTGTATCCCACCTTGCTTAACAAAATGTTGTACAGAAACGACTGTAACAAACGTTACCATTGTTTGATGCTGTCAACGCTTTCTATTTGACCTGGTGTAAAAAAGCTGCCCACTTTTCAAATGCCCCTTTGGACATCCACTTATACCTAAATGATGTAGTCAATAAGGTAAGTTCTTTAGAAGAAAACAGGGTAAAGTCTACTGTTGTAACAAACGTTACCGGTAACGTTTGTTACCTGCCCTGTAATGTATTATCAATGGGACCGAAAATAATAAGTTGCCATTTTTTGGCTATGGTTAAAAGAGGAATTTTCCTACACAACCAGGTAGATTTTACTGAAAATAAAGCGGATTTATTTTTCAACCAAAAAAATGCCATTTTCGACATTTCAATGAGAACGAGTGTATAACGTGTTGCAGGGCAGTTTGCAATGTAGAAAACAAGTGCTGGGATCATTTTGAAACTTAATAACAGAAAGCCATGTGAAAACAGAGAACATAGATGACCTTCTTCTTAAGAGCCCAAGTATGTAAATTTTTATTGCCCTAACGCAGGCTTCTAACAAACGACCCTGGTTTGACACTAATTTGCCAGTACCGGTGCTGAAGACGTAACCTAAAGAAGTAAGCATGGGACAGCTTCTTCAAAATCAACATCAAGTTTCCAGAAGACTTAGTATTATGGATAAAAGTTTAGGTTTCATAAATTGCTGGCACAAGGTGACGGGGTGGTGTGGCGTCGGGCTTGGCGTAACTGGTAGAGCGTTCGGCTCGGAACCTAGAGGTTCTGAGTTCGATCCCCACCATGCCCCGCCCCGACGTTGTGCCCTTGGGAAAGGCACTTTACACGACCTTCCTCACTCCATCCAGGTGTAAAAATGGGTACCTTCTGTCTGTACCGTGTATGTGGCACTGTTAATATAAGTTACAAAAAACTTGAGTGCAGTGCCACATTGTCCTCGTCTGTCCAAAAAGCAAAAAAAAAAAAAGTGACGGGGAACAACTTTTGACATTAAAAGCGTAACGTCCGCTCCGACATGTACCCAGTCAGTTTGCGTGAGGCGGCTCTGTGGAACAGGTAAGTGGTGTGTTTCTTGAAGCTGTACTTTAAGTTTCAGCGGTTCAATGATTTTTTGGAGCGTTGGAGTCAGGTTGACGTCAATACTAAAGCATATATTGTTTACCTTATTTGGGACATCAAATGTCGGTAAACAGCTCGTCGTGCGCTGTACTTGTTCCACTGACAGCGTTGCCTGCTGCGCGCAGGTACGTCTGTCCGACTGAGCATCACACGAGAATAATTGAATAACAGGACAAAACTGAACTCTCAAACAATCTCCATCTTGAAATAACATTAAAATTTCCGACGTTAAGAAACAGCACAGTTGGTCAGCGGAGATAGATCTCATTTTCAGTCAAATAGGTCGACCACGCCCCCTTTGAACAAGTGACACAAGTCAACCCCACCCAAATACGTTGGTATTTCATGATCAATTCAACCAAACAAGTACACTGTTTGTGTTTGTTTTCACCCGTGATTGTAAAGCTAGTCAATTCATACCCGTTTAAAAGAAATATATTTTCACGGTGGCAGTCAAGCGGACAGAGGACATTTCGACAAACAGATCACCGAAGTACGTGTTTTGTGAATATTACTACTGTAAATGCCTTAATTTCGCAGTTGGAAGGGTAAGTTGTTTTGTGGTGTCAACGTTTACAGTTGGATATGAAGAACAGTAAATACAAATAACACAATCGCAGTGCCATGACACTGCGAAACGTAACGCGTCATCGCGAAAATAAAAACACAACACATATCAGAGATCAAGTATGTGTTTTGGTAGGTTATTCGTAAGTTTTTCAGAAGTTTTTCATTTCTTATTTTATTCTCCCTACGTACCTACAATGTGTTTTTCTTTCCCTAGTGAGCTTGAAAAAAAGTCAAATAAACAAAGCAATACACGGTTATGATAGAAAGTGTGGTAGTCAATCAACATTTGGTTTGTTGATGAATTATTATTGTACCTTCCCTTATTTTTGTGGTAGGAGGGCAAGTTTTTTGCGCGATGTTCAAGTTTACAGTTGAAAATGTGGAACTGTAGAAATACATGACACACTGTTGGGGTGCCATGACATCTCAGCAATACAGAGTTCACCGCGAAAATATAACCAGCGCGAATATGTCAAGGTATACAGTATTGTCTTGTCTCCAATGTTGTCTTGTCTCTAATGTTCTGGAAGAGCTGCCGTAGGCCTGTCGTTACCTTTGACCTGTGATGCAAATAAATCCTTCAATATATGTACCATCTCTGCAAACTTTCCGCCATCTTTGATTTGGAGGTCACCATTGACAATAGTGACGTGGCACGCCCGAACGTGTGCATGTCTCCATTGAAGGACGCCGTTTAGCAAAAAGTAAAATGTAAAAAAAGTAACATGAGGGAAAATGTTTCCATACTGTCCCACGTGTCACATCGCAAAGTCCATTATGATTCATATGACGAAGGCGACACGATAAGGTTGACACATGTACCTACCCAAAGCGCGCTTTTCAGCGTGTGAAGTGCCCTTTTTAGTGTCAGAGCGCAACAGTATAGACAGGTAGATCTTTTCTCACTGTTCGCTTCTAACTATCCTACCTGAAATCATAACTAAGACGTTTATCCATACCTTGTGTTCTGATGATGGAACGGTCTCTTTGAGACAAATATCGAAAGAAATACTTCAAGTTAATTTTACCGGCTGTTTGGGGAGGAGCGGATGTATGGTTTTGGGATTTCCCCACGAAAAATTATCCATATTTGTCTTCCACAAATGCGACGGCGCTGATCATGGCCATCGTCTGCACAGGTTTACAGTCGACTTTATAGTCGAACCAATCCATCTGTAATATAGTCACGCACAGACTGACGGCTGTTCTCACTCGCTGAACAGGTTCGTTACAAGTACACTGATGGTAGTTAAACTAAATAGATAATTTGTTTCGTGTTCTCTCCACATATGCGATAAAAGTATATTAGAATACTTGCATGCAGATCACATACCTAAAGCCTTGAGCAAACGTACGAGTGACGTGCGTTGACGTACTCCCTCCCTGCTCTTGCCAGTCGTTCCCCACGTTTTCAGAAAAACGTGGCAGACGTGGCCTCCCAAAACGTACAGGGACTCTGAATAGAAAGTGGCTATTTGCAGGATGATCCACTCAAGTGGTCCCATTGCCTTTGACATAATAGCTGACTTGAAATTATTCATATGTACATGTCAAGGATTTCTTTTCTGCCCCCAGGCGTCATGGCAATCTTCACCGTCTTCCTGGCACTTGCGTGTCTTTTCTCAGGATGGTCGGATGCAGGCGCTCAAGGTATGGAAGATTTCCAAAGCCCAGTCTAAATAGAGCTGTATTGGGTATACTACGTGTATTACATGAGCTGGAATGAAGGCAAAATCTGGCACCAAGTCCCGTGAAGCCTGTGACGAAACAGATATGTCATACGTCGCTTTTCTAATCAATATTTGCCTCCGAGTACGGAAGGTTTGTTTTCATTGTGTTTGGATGTGTGTCTTCATGGTTTATTTGTAAACTCTGTCAGTAGAGTGGCAGGCAATGAGTAGACAGATGGTGTCACGGTAAAGATCATATATATACTTGCGGCAGTGACAGGAAGCAAAGTTCAGAGGTGGTAGAACTAGTCATTTGTCTCTAGACATGGTAAATAAAAAGCATTATTGAAATGGTAATGATTGTCTCTTGCAGTCTTACTGGACGGGAAAATAAGACAAACCAAGCCTGAGAAAGAATGGATTGGATGTATAGTCCTGTAGTTTAGCAAAATTTTTGCTGCTCACGCATCACTAGTTTTGGGGTCTTCAGAGGATGTCATCCATAAAATCAAGTCAGTGTGGCCTGATGTTAATCAAATCTTACTCGCACAATTAATGGAACTGAATTAAACAAGACATATGAGTTACCTAAAATATTTTACGGCGACGTGATTCTTGAAATTTTGTTTTATTTGTGTTGCAGGCGCTGACAAAGTGACGTTAGCAAAACTAAGGGAAAATCTACAAAGCGCCATAGAGCTGGAGTGGGCCACCATCCCACCGTATCTAACCGCTGCCCTCAGCATCAAGGACGGCACAAACACGCAGGTGAGCGGTCTACTGTGGAGCATCTTGGGGGACGAGATGCATCACCTGGCGTTGGCGGCCAACATGCTCAACGCCATAGGCGGGGCGCCCGTGCTGAACGACCCAGCCAGAGCACCGCAGTACCCGGGACCCCTCCCCGCTGGCTGCCTCCCCGGCCTCACCGTAACGCTGGAGAAGATGACCAGGGCTCACACGGAAAAGGTCTTCATGGGAATCGAAACGCCCGAATGTGAAGACTCCGTCACGAAATTTCATGATCACCTCTCAAAAGCGGCATCCCCAGATCTTAAAGCGACCAACAAAATGTCTGAAAACGTGGAAGACGCCTTTCCCGGACTCTTGGCTAAATGTGACGAGGAGGGCTACATTCCAAATACCATAGGTGCGATCTACATCCACAAGATTCTGTGTCCCATGCTGAAGCTGGAGATGCAAGCAAGCGACCTTTGTCCCCAAGGGACAATTTTCACAGGAGAGAGCGGGTTTCAAGTTGAACTTGAACCCCAGGTTTTCAAGGTCAGCGACCTTACAACGGCCATCAAGGCTATTGCCTTGATAATTTCTCAAGGAGAGGGCGGAGATGCTTGCAACCCTTATGTTGATGACCAGATCACTGGCAGCGATGACAAGGTACCGTGTCACTACTTCAAGTTTGCGGAGATCGTCAAGGGTAAGGGGGTGGAGTATGGAGGCAACCCTTGCCAAGCGAGAGACCCGCGGTGCACAGCTTACTTTTCGCCGTGCGATGGCAAGGACTGTGACAACGTGATTACCTTCAGCGGAGCAGATGTACAATTCGATGGGAGTGACGTGTGGCCAATCATCCCCAACCCCAGCACCGAACTCTACCGTTCCGGATCCAGGGCAAGGGTTCTGTCAGACGACTTCAATGCAATATACGTGAAGCTCATGAAGTGCCTACATGAAGCTGTGAACGGACACCCGGAGAAGCTGAGTGTGGATTCGGATCCCCAGGGAGACTGCATCGTCGGTATGAACAAACTTAAGAGCAAAGGCATCGACCTCGTGAAGACACCCATCTATGTTGGAGGTGATCCTGACGTCGGTCCTAACGCCTCTCCCACTTACGAGTTCGACGATGAGTCGAAAGGCCAACAGCAACAGCAACGCATTGAGCTTTAAAGTGCTTATGACACAAATGACACCAAAATACAACACTTTCTTGTCATATTCAACAATAATGGTATAATTGAATCAATATATACCTTTGCACCAAAATATACACACCTCTACTCGTACTTTCACTGAATAGCGCAACAAGAAAAAGTCAACAATTACACTCGAGCTTTCTATCGTTAGATAATCAATTTATACATTGATTGCTTGGCAATATCATAGAAAACTTGGGAAGCAGTTCACGAATTGGCAGATTGAGAAAATACTTTTGAGAAGTTAACAGTGCTTAACTATTGTGATTACATGAAATATTGCAATGTGTTACAGTTTTGTATTTTGGTGTCATTATCATAAGCACTTTAAACGATCCAGCTCGACTGCATGAAAGTTGGAGTATCAAGCAGACCGTTCGCAGGTTCCTGCAAAATGCATCGACAACTGCCGTCTTCTTAGCACGCTTAAAGAGAAGTTTATTTGCAAGTTAAAGAGGGACTCAGCAACAGAGGAAATTGTTCTAGTTCTCGAGACAATATTTTCCTGAATGCCAAAAAAAGCAATCATATAAGAAACTTGACATTGAATTTGGACTAGGTAGCATTTACTTCATACAGCAGTATCCTGATACCCCCAAGTACCCTCCAGATAAATTACAGCGAGGTGCAACATAGTACTAGTATATTGCCAGAACTATTGATCTTTAAGTTACTTTGTCAATGTGTCTGGATACCCGCTTCTGGGGCTGAGCCCCCCTTTAAGAGATTTCTTTTCCCTTTATCCGATTAGTTAAGCTAGATATCAAGTTACAGTATAAACATATGAGTAACATCAACATATAAAATGGGAATCATAACTAGAATTGCCTAATAAAGAAAGACACAAGAAATATGGAAGACAAATATGGTATCTAGGGTACAGTGGGAACTGTGAGTAGAATGGTGCAAGACAAATGCAATCCAGTACCTTTTAGATAAGAGCAACTACTTAGGATTTGTGAACTATTCTGGTGCTATCATTTAAGGCCATGGAGGATTTACAACAGAATAGCATGCAAAAAGTCATAGTAGTTTTGGCTGTGCTGCTAGCATAGGGATGTTTGGATACCACCATTTAGTTATAGCTACAATGAATTATAAGTATCATAAAATGGATGCATGCAGTATTAGTGTTCAGCTGGGCAACTAGGAATATTCTGAGTGGCATAGATATATGATATGGTACGCAAGGCATTATGACTAGAATGGCACTAGACAAAAATGTACAATAAGCTTAATATCATGTAGTACCAGCATATCACATTTAGCCATTTCTCATATATCTATTGCTAGGTCTGGATGCCTGCTCCCTTGAATGCAAAAGTATTCTTTCCTGTTTTTTTATCCTTCTTCCTTCTAATACTTAGATGGGAAAGGTTCATGCAAATACCCATTTTGTGGCAACTTTTTAATTGGTGTGAAATATAGCATTTAGAGCATAAGGTAATAGAGAGATACTAGAAACTCCTATGTATAAGACATTTGTCCATCTAAGGTTGCCTTTGTACCAAGGTTTTGCTTATAGGCTGGTGGAAAAAAACAAAAGGACCACATGTTTAGAGACCAAATAGAAATGTTTAAGATTCAGCAATAAGTAACATCTTAGAGATTGTAAAGGAAATGAAATTCACCCATGGTAAAGACAAAACAAGTTGTATGCATCATTAAGATATCCAATGACACATGATGTAACTGCTGTACTATTTCATAATTCCATCAATGGATAGTAGAGACAGCAAGAAAGATTCGACACCAGTAAATCAAAATTATTTTACCTGTTGATTGCAAAGTTGACATTCAGAATAGACGTTTTGCACAATTGGCTTTTTTTTGTCATTACAATAACACACTTATATTTGTGAAAATAATACAGCATCATACAAAATTTCAAACCTGTCCCAAACAGTTAATGATTGTAGACTCACCTAGCAAATAAAACATGTCTGGTCTATTTGTGTGGTTGGTAATGAGTGATGTTCACTTTTAACCATACTACTATCATCCATTTACATGAATATCACTAGGGTTGTCAGTGGAAACATGTACTAGTATCTTACTGGTGTGAAAACATATAGCAACAGTGACAACTATCATAGATCAAGAATAACCATAAGATATGTTCTAGATGTTAAATCATTATAGCAGAATTTCATTATAGCAGCTGCCTTTAATCAAATACTAATGAAACAAAAACTCTAACATGAATGAGTGTGAATTAATGTACTGTATATTTTCACGAGTGCAGACCATGATTTGGCATAAATGACAGATGGAGTGCAAACATTCCTTAATTAGCATTTTATATCAATGAAAAGAACTGAGCAACATAACTTCATTCAATCAATCAATCAATCAATCAATCAATCCATTCAAATTATTACAATGTTGACAATTACAAAGTGACCATTATAATAGGCCATACTATATGGGAGGCGAACAAAATCAAGCTGAAGAGCTTGTGTATTTTGTCCTTTCAGGCCACAAAATGTGTTTTTCCTGCCCAAGGGAGCTTCAAATAAGTCAAATAG
>NC_049994.1:9216974-9236252 GCF_000003815.2 Branchiostoma floridae | reverse complement strand
CATTTGTTTTATTGATGAATTATTACTGTAAATTCCTTTATTTTCGCGGTAGGAGGGGAAATTTTTTTTGCGGTGTTAACGTTTACAGTTGAAACTGCAGAATAAAAGATATCAATAACACATTCTGGCGGTGCCTTGACACCGCGAAATTGCGTCACCGCGAAAATAAACCCACCGCGAATATGCCAAGATATACAGTATTGTGTTGTCTCCAATGAGGTAGAAGAGCAAGCATAGGCCCGTCGTCACATTTGACCTGTGATACAAATAAATCCTTCAATATATTTACTATCTCCGCAAACTTTCCGCCATCTTCGATTTAGAGGTCACCGTTGACAATAATAACATGGCACGCCCGAATCTTTGCATGACTCCATGGAAGGACGCCTATTTACAACAAGTAAAACGTAAAAAGTAACATAAACGATTTCCACACTGTCATACGTATCACATGCAAAAGTTCACAACGAGTCATATGACGAAGGTGGTGCGTTAAGGTCAACGAAAGACTTGTTGATTTTAACCGCTGTCTGGGGAGGAGGGTTTGCATTGTTCTGGTATTTCTCCCACGTAAAATTATCCAAAATCGTCATCCCCAAATGCGAGGGCGCTGATCATGACCATCGTCTGCACATAATTGCAGTCGACTTTATAGTCAAACAACCCATCTGTAATATTGTCACGCACGGGCCGACGGTTGTTCTTACTCGTTGAACAGGTTCATTGCAAGTGCACCGATGGCAGCTTAACTAAATATATAACTTGTTTCGTGTTCTTCAACCCTCCACATTTGCGAGGAAAATTTGTTAGAATCAGACGCTTTTTCAGTTCCTTTTTTTTTCTTCTTTTCTATAACGTGTTGTAGAGTAGTCTACAATGTAGGAAACTTAATAACAGAAAGCCATGCCAAAACAGAGAGAACATTAACGACAATCTTCTTAAGTTTGTACATTTGTGATTGTTCTGACACAGGATTTTAACAAACGGGTTTGACACTGTTTTGCCAGTACCGATACGAAAGGCATAACCTAAAGAAGTTAAAGCAAGGGTGACCTTTTCCAAATTTCAAATTGGGGTTTCACAAAACTTTGTAGGTATTGACAAAAGTTTAAATTTCTTAACTTGTTGGCACGAGGTGACGAAAAACAACTTTTGAAGTTAAAAACGTAACGTTCCCTCTGGCTTGTACCCAGTCAGTTTGCAAGAGGCTGCTCCGTGGAACAGGTGAGTGTGTTTCTCTTGAAGATGGATTTTCAGTTTCAGCAGTTCAACGATGTTTACATGTCGGAGCGTTGAAGTCACGTTCACGTCAATACTTAATCTTAGTTTTTGGCCTAAAGGTCCATTCTCACTACACTCGCGTCATGCTTGCGTCGCTGCGGGGTTCATTCACTGTGTCACTGTTGTGTTATTTTCGCCGATTTTCTGTTGCGCTCACACTTGCGTCACTGTTGTGTTTCTAGACTAAATGAACAGGTTATTGGAAGTCGCAGCGTTGTCGATTTATGAAAAATCAGTGTCAAATGATGAAAATGCCTCAAAATGACATTTATAATGAAATAATTTCCCCTGTGATGATGCATAATATGTTACATATGTTATATAATAACATTGAAAGACTTTTACAGTAAAAGGAGTGATCCAAATGAATGGACACGAACCACATACCAGATTTGACTCGATCGCTTAAATATGAATGTGGTTTGCACCAAGTATGTGTAATGGTGTATGTTTATAGGTTTATTGAACGATTTCCAAATTTCACAAATGAAAAAGTTTGATATTTCATACGTTTTTTTATGACGTGGAGTATTTTCACTGTCGGCGGATGGCCTGCCAAACTATTAATGTCTAAGTCTATCATACTTGTAAAAAGGCAGGGAAAAACATGGCTTATGGGTCCGACTGCCTGCAAGTTTAGTGTTCTATCTGCGGCAGGCTACCAGCGATGATTACATTGCTTGTATCGCAAACTCAAAAGCAAACGTTATCATCCAACATAGGGGTAGATATAATTCTGGCCTATTTTCCATCAAATAGAACAAAATACATTTTTAAGTTAGTCTGAATACGGATACAAGTTACGTTTTGTGGAAATCTCACTGTTGTAACTGAATCAAAAACCGCTGTAAAATGATATCCAAAATGTATCCAAAATAGATATTCAGTAATAAAAGGATGTTTACTTTTGATACTTGGTGCAAAATAGACAAAAAATAACCTTGATACGAGGGCGGTTCAAAAAGTAATGCCACTGGTTTTATAACAGGCTCATGTTTTCATCGAATAAGTTGACATTTTGCACAAAAGTAAAAGAATGTATCCTCTTGAGATTGAGATATCTCTATTTGTTGTTAAGATTTTTATGAGTGACTGAGTTGAGTTCAAAATGACCACACCCTTGTTATCCCGTCGAAAGAAATTAGAGGGTCAATTAACGTGCAATTGATAATGTCTCTAAATGAATTGTAGCTATTGTAAGAAACTAAAATTGCACATGTATCAAGTTGCATTTCTCTATAAGCCACATGCCTATTTTCATCTTTGAAATACAATCACTTATTATTTTTCCGTTCCTGGTGTGAAGTAAGGTCGTCAGGGTCGTAATTAGCAGAGGGTTAGGGGTGGGCTGCTTAAAGTTTCCATTTTTTTATTAACTGAGATAAATCAAACTTAGCACACTTCTTGATGTTGAAACAGTTAATGATTGGCTAATGGAAAAGCAGTCTACAAAAACCTTTATTCAACAAATCACGTATTTAGCTTTTTATCAAACTGTCTGTAATATAGCAACTCGCTCCATTCTAGTGGCTGTAAAAGATGAACCATTGCGAGTTCAAACATTAAATTTGACATGTAATCTATAGAGACATTTGTTATCATACAGGATAAATTTCAACTTCCTACAATAGTTTTAAAATGGTAAGATCTAGAGGAACTGATCTCCTGACAAGCTTTCAAGGTTATGGTCACCTTAAAGTCATCTCAGTTGCTCATAAAAATCTGAACCACAAATTGAGATATCTCAATCTCAAGAGGATATAGTCCTGTACATTTGTGCCAAATTTCAACTAATTCGATGAAAACATGAGCCTGTTATAAAACCAGTGGCATTACTTTTTGAACCGCCCTCGTACCGTTGAAGGCATGTTGGCGTCACTGTTGTGTCACTCTTGGGTCACTGTTGTGTCACTGTTGTGTCACTGTTGGGTCACTGTTGTGTTATTGTTGGGGCATCTTGCCACTTGCGTTATTTTTTAACTTTCAAAAAACCGTTGCGCTTGCTTGTGTCACCTCTAGGTTCGCTCGCATCACCTCTAGCTTCCGTGGGGTTACGTCTGCGTTGTCGAACCTCGCAGCGACGCAAGCGTGACGCGAGTGTAGTGAGAGTGGACCTTTATTTGGGACACCAGATGCTTTACCTATTTGTAAGTACACAGCATACGGCATCAAGGCGTGTTCTGTACTGTACATGTTGTTCCACTGAGAGCTTTGCCCGCTGCGCGCATGTTTGAGAAAAAGATGTCAGAAAATCTTTTTATTTCTAATTTCGTTCATATTTGTGACCGTTTGAGGCGGGAAATGCCTCTGGCATTAGGGTCCATGGTACCGTAATGGCTCTGTCATGGTCGTCGTGCGATCGAGAACTGATAGCGTCCGTTATTAGTAGTGCATATGTTGTACACAATTCGGCTGTCATAGATCCTTGTCAAAGGCAGGTTCCATCACAGCTTGCCTGACTAAAATCGCGCTCCTAGCGGCCAGCCTTACAGTTACCTCCGCCTTCGGGGAGGGGCCATTAACCCCAGCTAGCGAGAGATTGTGTAAACACAGGCTCTATCACAGCCTGCTTGAAAGTGCTGTGACGTCGAAATCACATGACGTCCCACGACGAATTGCCGCCTTTTGCCTTAGTAAAGGTGACAATTATCATGTCTATCACCACACATATTCTGTCCAAGGGTCATGCGACGGATTTTGACCCCTGCGGTTACCCCGATTGTTGAAACTGTCAAAAACACGCCCTACAAGAACATAACTCAAGCTGAGTTACTGTAGACTTTAGTGGCTCGCCCACAAATTCAAGCCACATGGGCTCAAATTGCTTCAAAACATGGGAAGCAACTTCAACAGGACAGAAAGCTCATGCAAATGCGGAATATCCAAAGTAAAGAGGTGTTTCGCCGCCGTTTCCTGGTCCTGTATGTCAATTTCTTAATGTTGTATATACATATAATCATCGGGCAAGAAGCATTACATGGGAAGTACTCCTTAGTGAAACCCTCACAAGGGTAAAGTAAAGAAAATCGGGTGAAAAAGTATCGCTTGAAGTATGACGGTGTTGATAAATTAGATGTGTTACGTAGTAAAACTGAAACACATGTAAAATTGTCACGTTCCGAGTGAGGGCTGTTCTAACACGTTGAACAGGTTCTTTGCATCAATGTTGGCTTGATTAGATAGAAAACATGTTTCGTGGTGTTTATCACAACAGTAGTTTCAACAGCAACAAGATAAGTACAGTTTTAACCAAATAGACGTTTTCCACAACGCACAACAGAGTAGTCTGCAAAGTAGGAACCAAGGATATGGACATACCGCAAAGCCATGTGTAAACCGTAGAAGCTATGACGACATTCTTCCTAAGGGCCCAAGTTTGTACATTTTTGGTTAGCCTATTAAACACTCAATATCGGACCTAAAGTTGACATTAAGTTGTCAGTACCGGTACCGATACAATAAAGAAGTATTAGTAAGCAGGGGTACATGCTAAAGTACCTTCTTCCAAATCGTACTTGCGCTTTTATATGACTTGTTATTGTTCATTTGTTGACGTAAGTTTAAATTTATGCACAAGATTACGAGGAACAACTTTTGCAATTAAAAACGTAACATCCGCTCTGACAAGTGCTCAGCCAGTCAAGTTGTAAACACCATCAGGGCATTTTTGAAATTCTGTCCCGCTTCGGCTGTGGCAACTTGATATGTTCGTCTACCATCTCATGGGGGATATATACTGCTAGTGTTGGATAGACGTCGCCCGAGCCCCGTCCAATTTGTGAAGGGGCAGACTTTCAGCGAAAAGTACAGCCGATGCTCGGGCGATGATCTACAAATTCGGCCGGTGTTCGCATGAATTGTAAAGCCCGCTTTCTGAGTCATATGATGAAGGTGATGCGTTACAGTTGACACTTGTATGAGCGTTTCTCAGCGGTTAAACTGCCCTCTAATGACAGAGCACTAGACCCGTCTAGACAGTTGGCTGTTGTTTTGTCACTGCTCATATTACTAACTAGCTATGAACTCTCTACCTATACTGTTTATCCGTACCTTCAGTGCGGAGTTTGATAATTGAACGATTTCCAAGTGGACAGAAAGTCAATTAAGTTTCATCGAGAGACTTGATTCTAACCGCTTATTTGAGGGAATGCTGTATGGTTGAAAGGTTATCCACAGTTGTCATCCACATGAATGACGGTGTTAATCATGAGTTTCGTCTACATAGGATGACAGTCGACCATCTAACAGAACTAACTCATCTGTAATATTGTCACGTACAGGCTGACGGTTGTTCTCACTCGTTGAACAGGTTCGTTGCACGTGCACCGATAGTAGCCTAACGAAATAGATAACTTGTTGCGTGTTATTCAACGCTCCGCATTTATCACAAAAGTGTGGTTTCAATCAAAATGACTTTTCCGATATTTTTTTTCCTTTTCAATGACAGGTTGTAGGATTATAGAAAACAACTATCGAAATGATTTAGAAACTTAATTCCAGAAAGGCATGTAAAAATACTGTAAGCACTAATTACAGTCTAAGACCATCCCTACCCTTAAGCTATGTAAAAGCGTGGCCTGGATCACCGTAAACGCGTCGGTCTCTGTTGTCTTCTCCTTGGGATCAGTCCACGATAGACGTGCACTGAGTCGGTGCCTTTCGGGGGTCCACCATGAAAGCATTTGGCCTGCTGATCGTGATGGTTGGATTTTCCCCCCGCGGTGACGCACAGTTTCCGCGGGTGTGCACCAACGATGCGTCATTGGAGAGTAAGGAGTGCTGTCCCACTCCGGTAGGCTTCACCGAGCCGTGCGGTGGGCTTGGGCGGGGCCAATGCGCCGACACCCCCGACACCACCAAGGAAGACCCCGATTGGAAGGAAGCGTACCAAGTGGACGACCGGCGCCACTGGCCGCACGTGTTCTTTAATAGGACCTGCCAGTGTGAGGGCAACTTCTCCGGGCACGACTGCACAAGGTGTACCTGGGGATACCGTGGGCCGGACTGCAATATCACACAGCCGCCAGCTATGCGCAGGAACATTCGGGACCTTAGCGATGAAGAGAAAGATACGCTCCAGCGCTACTTTGACCGCGCGAAGAACACTACCAGCAATTACGTCTACGCTCTGGAGTTCAAAGAGAACATCAGGGGAAGGGAAGACTTCGCCAACCAATCTGTGTGGGACTTCTTCGTGGCGATGCACTACTACGCCAGCCGCGCAACTATGCCGCCCTTCATTACAGGTATTGATAATGATTCATTTGTTTTACTATTTTCATCATACAAACTGATCAAGCTCGCATTGCACTGAGTTACACTATCATTCTCGGAGCTACAGACAAAGATTTGCTACAATGCCGAGGTGGCATCTCACCGTGGTGCCTGGGAAGCCTATAATAGGCAGTACGCCCCTCCCAAGCTAGGTGGCATCATCATGGGCTGGTATGCCATTTATGTGGGGCGTGGCTGGATGGGCAAGGGTTGGTTAGGGTTGGGCAGTTCACTTCATTTCACTTGGATCTAAAAATTCATGAATCTTTTATTTTTTGCGCACCAGAAGATGTCGTCTGTAAAATCAAGCCAGTGTGGACTAACTGAGGATTAGAGAAGAGCAGTATAAATTGATTTCACATATAACGGGTATAATGACAATGAAGTTTTTGTTTTTTTGACAATGACAATGAAATTCATTACATATTCATGCCCCATTGGGGCTAAATGCAGCCAGTTTGATATAAAAGGTAGTGAACGAAAAGTTATACATGTATCATAACAGTTTACATGCTTCTTCTCTCTTCTTAAAACATAAAAAATATACATAGTTTATATATATAGCATTCCTTATTTCAGAGTACAAACTTCATTTTTCAAATCTAACAGGTATCTGTAAGACGGAGGCGAACTGTTCCCTGGACTTTGCGCACAAGGGTCCCGCTTTTACCACTTGGCACCGCGCGTACCTGCTGGAGTTTGAGCGGGCTGTGCAGGTTGTCAACAACGACCCCGACTGGACCTTGCCGTACTGGGATTGGAGCGCAGCGGAGGACAACCAGTGCGACATCTGCACCAACGAGTACGTCGGTGCCAACGATACGGACGGCAACCTGGACTCAGGGTCTGTCTTCGCCAGCTGGGGGATCATCTGCGCTAACCTATCTTCGTTCGACGAGGAAATCCGCAGGAACCACACCAAACCGTGTGATGTGACCGAAGTGCTAGGAAAGCTGAATAGAAACCCAGGGCAAGCCGACCTGGACAGATTCGGAGAGTCAATGAATCACCTGCCCCTGGTGACGGAGGTGGACTTCGCCCTTCGTTTCGCTGCGTTCGACACGCGTCCTTACAACAGGAACTCCAACTGCAGCTTCCGGAACCTGCTGGAGGGATATGCCAACACCAGCACCGGCAAGTCCCGGGAAGACATGTGAGCAGAATCATTCCCTTCATGAAATAATCATGGAGGTTATATCATTCACTAGTGTTTGTCTGTGTGTCAACAAGATAACTTAAGAACAACTGGGTGGATTGGTTTCATGCTTGGTGTGTTGGTAGGGTGTGAACAAAGCTGGAAATGATTAGATTTGGGCCCCTTAGCGGCTCTGCAGCAGTACTCAAGTCTTGATATCTCGTGTTTTGAACAAGCTATGGTCACGAAATTTGGCAGATGCCTCTTGTGCTCAGAAAGAACTTGACGTAAGTTTGGGCCCCCTGGCGGCTAGTTTTGGAATAGCAGGGGCATCTTTGTCAAAAATTTCAGATGAGGATAACTCAAGAAAGCACCAACGGATTTTCAGATTCGACAAAGATGAACAAAATAAAATAAAAATTATGCAAAATAGGATCTATTTGCATACTCTATGAGAATATTCCCTCGTAGCAATGTTTCAACGTATCTCTTGTCCCGGACATGATATGGTCCGTTGGGGTGGCAGATAGCTTTTGACGCTAGGACAAGGTGGGGCGGATTTGAGCCCTGTAACATTTAAAACTGCACTACGTAAGATTTGAACAATACAAAAAATGTAGCTTTGTAACTTAACAAACTTTATAAAAACACTTGATTTCATGGAGGTATGAGGTTTTTGAACTCTAGTTTGTACTTTTTTTATCAACATTAATTTTGTTCTGTACGATGTCACTAAGCCGTACGCGTGCAGACTGGTTCAAAGGTCAACATGCCTGAGGGTTCTTTTGAGGGAGATAAGTACGTGCTGGTATGGGGTGTCGTAAATCGAACCTTCAACAGTTCGCAATATAGAACCAGCATCTTAGATGGTAACCGTTACGTGTCATAGCGGCATGTTAAGAAGGCCTCGGTGAATGAAATATTCAGTGAAATGTCGTTATTTGGTCGTCAAGTCCTGGTGAGTGTATCTGTCTGAAGACTTCACCCCGGCCTTGTAGCAACTCCTTTTCTTTTTCCTTCTCTTCTTCTAAGCCTTTGCCTCAACATTAAACATTATCAATATCAAGAAGACACAACCAATGTAATTATTAGACTCATTTTGCTTTCAAATATTTTCGTCACACGCAGTAGTTTTGTCTCGTCTTTGCTCCTGGGGTTTATCTACCTGCGAGGTCTTTGTCTCGGCGTGATGTGCATTTGGGCGGGGATAATAAGCAAAACTCCGTGACCTCATAGCTTCGCCAAATGTGTTCATCTTTACAGCAGACTTATTCTAACGGTTTCTCATCGACATATCGCTGACCGGTCTATATCATATGCAAGCGTTTCTTAACTTGGGGGGGGGGGGGGCTTAAAGCAAAAATACGTATAAAGCAACATTTCAATTACAAATGTAACGGATCCGTTACAGCAGTATCGTGATAATTGCTAAACAATTAACGAAATAAAACCGAAAAAAAGTGTATCAATTGAACCCGAGCCAAAATAACTAAATAATGACCACCGGAAGGTAATTTCTGTCTCCCAAACGGTCGTCGCCTTTCAGAATGGTCGTCGCCTTTTAATTGTACTAGCACGCTCCGTCAGTCTATGTGCATTCGCAAGCTCCACTCACATCGTGATAATTCTTGTCGTCGTAGTTGATAACGGGTTTTGATTTATTCTCATAAATTATGTAAATGAGAACCTAATTTGCATTACTTACGTCCGCATGTTCAACTTAACGTACATGTTACTATCAAATGTCGCAAGAATTTAATTTTCGTCATTTAACACTATAATAACAGTTTCTCATTAGTCATGTAAATTAGGTAATAATTTGTATAATTATAATAAGCAATTATAATAATATATATAATAAGCATATATATATAATATATAATAATAAGCATAATAAGCAAATGCATTCAGACTTGGGTTGGCCCATGGTACGAGAAAGATTCGCCATCAGCACATTGACTATGTTTTTCAGAATACTTGTCAGTAAGGAGCCCCATAACATTTACAGCTCCATCGTCCCTGTCCATTCTACCCACACATATTCTACTAGATTATCCAACTCCTTCAGTTTTAAACTCCCTAAGCCAAAAACAAACTCAAAAAAGCGAACTTTTCTCTACCGTGCCATCAGTCTTTGGAATGACCTACCACCTTACATCAAATCCCTGCCCAACATCTCACGCTTTAAAAAGGCAATGTATCAAGTCTTCTCAAGCCAATAGTTTTTTTTTATGATTGTGTATCTATTATTATCTGCTTGTATATATACATGTATGTTTGTGTATATATTTTCGTTTGTTTATGTATGTTTCATTGTTTCATATGAACCCTGGTAGACTAGCCCTAAATAGGGCTAAAGGGTATCGGAATAAAGGAATAAAGGAATAATTGATGTCTACCAATATTTCCCTTTTCTAGTTACATATGTCATGTTTAAGTTCCCTAGTAGTAATGAAATACTGTGGCCTGATAAACTGTGCTCATTAATTATGCAAGTTAGCCTCTGGTTTGCATTGATAGCCCTTATTTGTGGAAGACACCTCCAAAGTCATCTACATATAAAAATCACGATGATTCGTCAACCCCTTCCCGAGTTATTCCCTTTCAAAGGGATGGTGTAATTGCGCACGTGCGGACGAATGACTGTGAAATTTCGAGAATGTTTGCCAATCGGATATATCCTTAGCAGTAAGCCTAATATTTTTCTCTTTTTGAGTTACATATGGCATGTTTTTGAGAATGCTAACATGAAATACCACACGTGTATTTATAAACTGTCTTCATTAATTATGAAACTTAGCCCCTGATTTGCATGATTAGTATCTAATTATGTAGGGTATCTCTAAAGCTATCTACAGTGCAAACATCATGAAGATCCGTCAGTCCATTCACGAGTTATTCCCCTCTAACGGGATGATGCAACTACACATGCCTGTAGAAAAATTCCCGAGATTTTGGGAATTCTTGTCAAATGGTCGCAAACTATACTACATTTGTATTAGGCTCGCCCCTGAGGCGTCGCCCAACACCACAGACACTGAATCGGACCATATCTGACTCTGCTTGAAGTTTACTGGCCGACCACACGGGTCTGACATTAGAACTTGGACTATTCTGTCACTGTCTGCCCATCTATGTCATGTCGCTATTATATAATGTCGATCAATTATAAGTTTCCCTCCATGCGCAGAATACACGCGGACGGTACACTGGTCCCTGGAACTCGCAGCATGCACAACCAAGTGCACATTTACCTGAACGGCACGATGTCTCACGTCCCCTCCGCACCGAACGACCCCATGTTCTTCCTACACCACTGCAACGTCGACCGGTTGTTCGAGGCGTGGATTCGTCTATACGAGTGGGTGTCCTCGTCCTAGCTAAAGTTTCCAATTCGTTTTCGGGCACAGGGGGAGGGTTATTGTGTATTTTGGCAATGATATATGTTTGGTAGCTTGATTTACTTTTCCGTGTAAGATCGACTACTTGCACGTCAATCATTCTTTGCTAATTTATGCGTCCTGATTTCCGGTGGCTTCTATTGGCAATATCATTTGACGGCCGACCTTAAACCGCCGGCCATGAAGGCTAGCTGAAAGTGTGTCTCTATAAACATTTACCCAGACCGAGTGGCTCGGATTGGCCTACGAAAGGTGCCCCTCCCGGCCACAACCTCAAAGAGCACATCGTGCCCACCTTCCCGCCATACAGCCACGAAGACATGTTCAAACCGTCTACGAAGTTAGGTTACAACTACGAGGAGCTTCCTAAAGGAGGTACGACGTCTGCTTCTTATGATAAAATTTGGCGCTCTTTGTTGGATATCCGACATGCATGCAGGGTACCCGGATGTCCGCCAAGTTCGGTACATGTAAATTCATTTATTTCCCCAACAACGACATCTCTGCCGAACATGCGCACTTCGCTTGTGGTCAGAAGAGGAGAAGCCACTGCTGTAACATTGTATCTGATTTCTTTGGTCATATCTATAACATTGCAAACGATGTACCGTAGGCTTACACTGCAGTTAAAAGTTTGATTCATAGGACTTCCAGGCTGTCCTCTGGATTATAACTGACCAAACTGTTCAGCTTAGATGTGAGCAACGGTAAAACGTGGTTGGACGTCGGTGTCGTCCCTCGTATTCCATGCAAATGATACTTTTATTTACTTATTTGCAAAATCGTGCTCGAAGGCTAATTGCGTGAACGTTAACATTCACAGAGAAGACAAAATAATACATGACACTAATGTCTAATCAAGTGAAGGTGCACCTATTATTGGATTTGGCTTCTTCTCAGAAAGTGGTGGTTAATGAACTGTCCCACACATTGCAAAATGAGTGGGTTTTGTGATTTCAGTAAAAGCATAGTCTTTCGGTGATGTCCTAGATTGTAAAAGCTCGGTGAAATTGTAGCGACTGTTTGTAATAATCTGTTTCTTTCAACCTCATTGTTAGGACACTGACTAATAAAATGTATTTCATTAATAACCATTCTACCTCCCTTGTTGGGACAGATGGAGGGAGCGACCTGGGAGAGTGCAAAGATCGGCAATCAGAAGGCCTGTCTCCGGGTGCGATCGGGATGGGAGTTGGCATTGCGTTAGGGCTTGTGCTTGTCGTCATCGGTGTTGCCGTTATGTTGTTTATCCGGTGCGGTCCCCAAACGCCACAGTACCACGCCGCCAACACAGGCACGGAGATGTCCGTGCGGACATGAGCAGAGCATTTTTACCAAGCCTTCTGGAGGCCTCATTTTTGGCGACGCCTCAGGGGCGAGCCTAATGTTTATAGTGTGCGACCGTTTGACAGGAATTCTAGGAATTCCGCAGGCATGCGAGGAATTTTTCTACGGGTATTTTTTTCTACGGGTATTTTCTACGGGTATTCCCTAGGGAATTTGTTTTTGTGTGTGACTTTAGTCTGCTTTGTGTATGGCGTATAATAAGATGACGTGACCGATGTTATAAACCAGGATTTCTTGTTTTAATACTCGTTTCACCATCAAGTATACATCACATTACATTTTTTAACAAAATACCCGATATTATGTATCGTTAGGGTAGAATTGTGGGTCAGTTATATTTTTTGCTTGACCATTCGGCGTAATGATGTCGTGTATGTATGAGGATTGTTTTGTTTCGTTTGAAGGTTTTTATTTCATATCTTTCTGTTATTTCATTTTGTATGGTTGTGTGACGCTTGAATCCCTTTTTTTCTTATTGTTGTGATGTTCATTTGGTTACCAAACCATTGCGACAAAGGGGTGTACTTGTCAGTCGATTCTTCCTGTAACCTGGGGGTAGTCATGCCGGCGTTCACCTGTGGGGACAGATTGTGAGAAAGGATTGATATGAAGTATTTTTGCAATAGTGATACTAACTAAGCAACTTTTGTATGTCTGGATCGGTAAAGTGTTGTTTTCTGTTAGTTACAGGCCGTCGGTAGTGATGTAAGGCATCAAAGTAATTCAGATATAATTTATAGCAAAAGTCATACATATTGAATTACAGCGCTTATATTGTCATGTCAAGTCAAAGTCCTTCCCGCTCCATGGTGCATAGGGCGGCGCCCATGTTCTTGGAGTAACCCTGGGCCAAACAAATGCAATTACTACAGTAGGGGGCCAGGACACTGGCTGTGGTGTGTGTTCAAATTACATACTCTTTCCCGAATGCTGAGTGCTAAGCTGAGAAATTAGCACGACCATTTAACACGTCATACTATATTGGCCGGGGATCGAACTTACGACGTACCGAATGCATGGCGAAGACTTTTCCCACTCGTCTCATTGCACCGGCGATAACGCTTGTGCAGCCAGACAACAATACTCGTGATGCTAACGTGCTGTTACTTTGACCGATGAGGTCTATTTCTCTTATAACCAAAGGGCACAAAAGTGCATTATCATTTACCTTTTGGTGTAGCCCGAGTTTTGAATCATTAAAGAAGTTTCAGAAATAAATTGTACCACCGTGAATAAGAAATAATGACACAAAATATTCTTTCTCGGCTTGGCTTCGCATGATCGAAGGCACATCACAATATCAATATACATGTCGGCTTAAAAGCCACAAGCGACGGCTATCGGGTCTAACATGCAGTACACTGTTACGTCGGGTTGCGTAAACCAGTATACAGAATATTTCGTCCATCATACAAGTAAAACGGCTGCATTTGCAAGAGATATCCAACTTCTACGTGTGGAAGGGTGGTAAAGGTGATTGGAAAAGCATCCTGTATACAACGGCTATATCATCACCTGCCTGTAATAAGACAGAATGAAATAAGTCACATGTACGCTCACCGCTATTAAACTGCTTGGAGGACAATGGGTGATCAGATTACCGGTACCGTTTTGGCTACAGTCAGAGTGATAAGACGGCGGGCGATCGGAGGACGGATGGGAGTATGGCAGTTCCGGCAATCGTCGGTTAATTGACGACTCGTGCTCAGCAGTATTGCTATAGAACTGTGGATACGTGCTTGACTGTACTAGTCCACAGACGATAAAGGGTGAGTGAAACGCAGAGTAAAAGATGATTGAGAACGGGGACCCCGGTAACAAATCGTATCTTTCACTTTAAGACCACGGGAAACAGATGAATATGACCACGAGAAACAGAAGCGTTTGTTGTTCGGCGGCGGCAAGGTGGCGAATGGAATTCCACAGGAGGGCCTCATGGAGCTCTGATATCTTCGGCCGATCAAAAACAAAAGGGTTGTGCCTGGTTGTGCCGTAAACAACATGTGGTATGAGTAACAAACTGCCAAGAAGTTTCCACGTTGAAAGATATTCTCTAAACAAAATCAAAAAACTCTGGCGAAACAAGGTCACAGATGAAGACTAATTCCTACACAACAATACGCTGTAAAAATGCCAAAACTATAATGCCGTTAATATGGGACTCATATTTTATCTTGCCGAAACGTGATGTTGGCGGACTTTTTGAAGACCAAGGTCTCGGGCGGTTTGGGGTAAGATTTGGGTCCACGAGATTAAGGTTGGCAGTGTTACTCAACCCAAGCACACAGTCCCAAAATCCACCTGGTACGATTCACATCGTAACGCTCTCGGTTTATTTAGCTCTAGTCACTCTTAACAACTTGTGACGTATTGTGACGTGGCATAATACATGCTATCATTAGCAAGGTACTCTCACCGAAATTGAGTCGCTTGTGCATGTTCACTGTCCAGTTGAAGCGCCGCGTCTAACTCGGCCGACCTTGTCCGCCGCGCCATCTCCGCCTGACTAGATAGTCAGTGATCGATCTTTATTGGGAAGCAAACTGACGCTATTCTGAGGGCTGCCATTGGTTGGAAAATGTACGTGTGCAGTTCCTATTTGTCAATGTTTACAGACTGACGTCAGCACGGTGACCAATCCCAAGACGATGTCCAGACGACGGCCAGGGACCGCCCGATTTGTTTGTTTTAACTATCCAAGCGGGGACGATATAGTCACAGCATTCAAAACGGGGATTGAAATGTAACCAAAAAGGATCTATTTTACGATGGGTATATTGCAACCTAACAACGCTAAATGCAATAGCAGCGAATCAGAACATTATAACCCGGAACTTTTCATGCCTACCTTAAAAATTAGTAGTAAGTTTTAACGGCTACAATGTTTCCTGTTTATTGACGAAGCGTAAAACAATAGATATATCTTGTACCGTCTTCTCTGAGGTGCGCTTATCGGGTAGTTTAGTTGATATTTTTGATCATGCATCATATACTGGGCGATGTTAAATTCAGTATCTCCGGGAACAGTCCTGGTTATATTGACCTCTTATTTCTTTTTCCAAAATGTGACTAGACATTGCATCTCCGAGGTTTATACTACTCTAATTAGATACAAAAATAAAGGACTTTGCCCTTTCATCTTGTATGCAGATACACACCAACATGTGTTGTATCAATCACACACGAATATATTGCCATTTTAACAAAAAGAACTAGTCTATATTGTGACACGCTGTAACTATTGTGGGGAAATAAGATATACATAGTACATAGGTAGAATGATCTAGCAAGACCTCAAAATTAACCCAAACACGACTGCGTACTAGTTACCACTCGTACATTGCAATTGACGAGTATTTATTTTCTTTCTGAGTACCTATCGTAATCCACAATGTATGGGTTACATGAGTTATTACCTCGTAAGCTACCATGTCTTAAGCTGGCGCTATCTCACTCCTATACAAGGGAAGAATGACACTTAAATACACAGACATGTCACTTGATGACAATGTTTTATTCACTTTAGAAGAACCAACATTCAATGCTATACCTGTGTCCGATTAAATGGTCATGTTTGAGAAATGGCTGTGTGTTGTCATAAAGAAATATATTCTGTGTATAAAAATCACTATAAAAAACAAACACTCAATGCTATACTTGTGTATATATAAATCTATTGTACAGTGGTCAAAGCTAACCTGTTCATTGTCGATAACATCTCTTTTTGTATGTCACCTGATATGCCCGGCGTGTGCTTAAACCTAAAATTTACGTCAGGTCTACGCGTGCGTATTATCAAGATTCTCAAACCCATGGCCGATAATAACAACAGCCTGGGTCACGACATTCACCAGACCTGAACGGTATTGTCTTTTGATAAGGCCAGTACCACTTTGTATCGGTGGCATCGGCAACTGATTGGAGCAAGATGCCGCCGTGCAAATTAATGACGGGATCTTCTCTTGGTATCTAACTGAGAAGCTCGGTATGTGGCCCAGACGTGCCAGGCGCTGTCTGTATGCGTCTAGAACCCGGGTCCCCAGACGGTCAAACCACTCGCGCATTGTGCGAAGAGATACGCAGGGTCACACCCTGAACCCCCCCCCCCCCTCACCCACTCTCGCATATAACAAGACTCGAGTCGTGCGTAGGAGATTGTCCTAGATCCATTCCGTGTAGCAGATGATTTCATGTTGTGCAAGCAAGCATTTGTTGTGTCCGTTTTGGCGTAGAGGTTATCATTTTTCTATGTATTGATTCTCACCCCACAACCGCTGTCTAGCCCTCGGGAGGTGCTCAGAAAAAGTTGCGGCGGTCAATCTTAAGCTGGCTCTATCTCACTCCTATACAAGGGAAGAATGACACTTAAATACACAGACTTGTCACTTGATGACAATGTTTTATTCTCTTTAGAAGAACCAACATTCAATGCTATACCTGAGTCCGATTAAATGGTCATGTTTGAGAAATGGCGGTGTGTTGTCATATAAAAATATATTCTTTTTTTAAAAATCACTATAAAAAACAAACGCTCAATGCTATACTTGTGTATATATAAATCTATTGTACAGTGGTCACAGCTAACCTGTGTTAGAAAGCAATTGTACATACAGACATTTCCTTATAGACCGTCTATAGATAATGGTTAAGATATTTTAAGAAACTAAAGAAGGGATACTCAATGGAAACTTATTTAACGTCACTTGGTAATATCGAGGTCAGATCGTCCATATGCAAACTTAGAATCAGCGCCCACCCCCTTGAAATAGAGAGCGGGCAGTACAAAAAGCTACCCGTGGGCGAAAGAACCTGTAATCATTGTAATGCAAAACCGGTGGAAGACGAAATACATTTTATTGCTAAATGCCTCTCAATGACCAGGAAAGATGAAGAGGTATGCAAAACACACAAAGACATCGAAACGCTTACCGACGAAATAAAACTATAAGGCTGTTAACGTCACATAACCCACTTATCATAGAAGAAGTGGGGTACATCGTCTTCTTCCCCCAAAAAAGAAGTCAAACCCCATATGCGTAGATTGTAGCTCACTGCAGTCAATATTTTTGATAGAATATTCCTTTGATTACAATTGACATCGTTGTTATCTATACCAAATAATTTTATGTATGTTTACTAAATCAACTGTATGCATCTTGTTGCAATTAGTCACGGGCAAGAACTTGCAAATAAACTACATTATTAAAACCAACATGTATAGCCTTGCTGCCTCTCCCTCCCATCAGAAATCTGCACCAAATCAAGGTGCTGGTTCGGCACGGACGTTGGCCCTATTTTGCTAGCTATTTTTCCAATACGTCAACGTTTTCGTGCAGCGACCTAGCGATGAACGTTTTGGAGGCCCAGAAGTATAGTGAGGTCGGGTTTACGTCAATCTGAAGGGTTACTTCCTATGCCGGGACACGTGTTCGTCGGGCCCATGCCGGTCACGGGGTGCCATCTCCCCGCTTGCCGCTTGGTGACGTGGGTGGCCGGGGCCTTTAATATCGGAAGCTCGGCGCTCCAGGGAGAACATGAGATGGGGCATCTTAGTTTAAGGTTATGTCAGGAGGAGGAAGAGACATGTCATCCTTTTGGGTAAGCGTGATTATCGTCGCGATGGTTCTGCTCTGTTCTGTGAGTGTGAGTGGTTCTGTTCTAATGATCAGTGGCGGTTTGTTTACATCTCCGTGAAGGGGGGGGGGGCGATTATGTGGTACTTATTTCCTCGAGGCCCTCCTTCATGGATGCCTTTGGTTATCAGTAACGCATTTATTCTGATCAGAACAAACACAGAAACGCTAAACCATGTGTATAACGGTGGGGCACTACATCCTCTAATCACACCTCGTTGTGACTAGGACGTCCTCTCTTACTTGTCTAATATTTCTTCAAAACATTTACATCTTTCCAAATTATGCCTAACAACAGTTATGGGAAGACCAGTATAGGATTCCATAAGAAATGAACCGTTAAACGCTGTTATGTGACTTTTGACCTTATAAAATACAACACGGCTGATCTCATTGACCATATTTCACCTTGAATTAAGTTAAACAATTATAACCGTCCACAATGCCCCATCTGCAAGACCGAGCTGAAGTTAGCAGCTCGTTTACCAGCACCAGTTGTGGCACGTAGACACCACGCACTCGCAGTTGCACGTACGTCGGTTTGTACCCTTAGCTTTAAAATGGTTAGACCAGTCCTGCTATGTATCTCGAGAACATCTTGATGTTTGAGTCTACACGACATGAAGAGTGTATTCATGTTTACTGTACTATACCTTAGACATTTTGTATCAAACACCCTAAGGTGCAGCAAGGTATCTTTAAGCTATACTACGTAATGTTTGGACAATACAGTATGTTTTTGTTGGGTTTCGCCTGCGTGCCTGCCTTGATCAGGCGGTCCAGGGCGCGACTCATCTTTAAGGGATATACATGAATGTTGTGATCGAGGCACACCTCTCGTAGCTTTCTTAGCCCGGCTTGCACCGAATGGTCCTACAACATAGAAATAAAAGGAAAAAGGGGAAAATTTGTCATAACATGCCGGACTCAGTCCTGCCTGGGGCTAATAAGTCGTGTATGTGTAGAGAGTCGTGAGCATGACAGGCCCATTTGTCACACCGACTCAAAGGGTGACTACCACATTCCAAACCAAAGATACTGTAAGTCGACAACGCATGAAGAGTGTGTTCATGTTTACTATGCACTTGGGGCAGTTTGTATCAAACACCTTAAGGTGCAGCAAAGTATCTTTAGAAAGTATGTTTCTGTTGGGTACGACAAAATAATGTAATGGAATATACATTCAAAAGCAAATAACAGTAAAGAT
>NC_049994.1:9176002-9216874 GCF_000003815.2 Branchiostoma floridae | reverse complement strand
TGAAGATCGAGCTGGTCCAAAAGTACCTGGAATCCAGTCTACCGTGGATTGGCCAGGCTAACTTCGTCTTTCCACCACCGGGGTCACATACAATGAAAGCAGACGAAAAAACAAAATAGTGCAATTTGGTGAAATTTCACCACATTCGCAGGCGTGCCTCTATTGTGTCTCACCGGACGTTTGTATCAACAAGAAACCTCCTTTGTATATTAAAATGTATCTGTCTCGTGATATGTTCTGTTACTTCCCACTTGTGGCTATGCCTTGTTTGTTCATTCTCAACTTTCTGTAATGATTTCGAGCGCTCATTTGTTAGACATGAAAATGACGTCTAAAATAATACACCTGGGGCCATAATGAGATCTTCACCTCACGGAGACTCATGATCAGCATAGAAAACTTAGTTTCTACGTGTTGTCGGGCGTGTACGGGGGTTGAAGTCTGTAATCATTAATTCTTTCGTTGGGTGTTTGGTCTGTGAACGTTGCGATATCAAAATTCCGCCGTTACCTATTAATACAATCAAGGATAAAACCTCCTTGTTACAAATGTGGCCTTTAATACAAGAGGGTGGTAGAATGCCTCGCGGGAGGTATTAATTCACACCATGTCGTATAACAGTTCTCTCGATGGCGATTAATCTATATGCAAAAAAATGGCTTTCTGCTGTTAGGCCGACAAAAGATCTCTCAACGTTATGACACCGGCCTTTTCCTTTGATAGCGATATGTGATGTGTCGCGTGATTGCATACCAAAGTAAGTTCTCACTGTAGCCGCCCTCGGGGACCCCAACAAACTCCTCGGGTGGGCGGAGCAGTACCAAATCCACATAGTCAGGCCACTCCCAGGATCTAACTGACTTAGAACGGCCATCTTTCAGAAGCAAAATACACTGTTATAGTCACTAGAAACATGTAGTTTGTTTTCCTAGCAAGCGAACAGACAGGCTACATTCTTCTATTTCTCTTTCATGAACCTGGTGATGGCGCCTCACACCTTTCCCCATGAGGCTTGTGTGAAATTCATGTCAGGTTTTACAACACTTTTTTGCACCACAATGCCATTGTTTTTGGGTGAATGTCAGATCAAGGAGATCAGATTGATCCCAGTTCTCAACCTGACCTCAAATGAGTAGGACGTGGCATCTCTTGAAGGCCAATTTCTCGAGTATGTTAAGCCGTTTTCACAGTATGTACAGGCGAGTTCCGTACGCGTACACAGCCCGAGTTCCAGCTGAGTTCCAGCTGAGTTCCAGCTCGAGATGGCGGACGTTTTGCTGCAGCATATTGGCATCTCTGCCGAACTGTTTTGTAGTTTTGATACTGACCAATTCCTGCCAGACAGACCAGCCAAATTATGTCGCTGCCCCCTCCCCCCTCCCCATTTCATTCACCCTGCTGGAGTAACCGTCCTGACGAGCTGTCCTGTTCCCAGTTCGACCCGTTCCTGGTAGACCACATCTTCCTCCATTTTAGTTTGTTTCTCTTTTAAAGTTTTATGGAAGTATTGATCGTATACCACATGTTTGCTTCATTTTTATCAATTTAACGCGCATGTTTTTATGTAGCATCTCTACTTTTAAAGTTTTTCTTTACTATCTTGAGAACCTGTTCCCTAGCTTGATGTAACCGTTGCCAAGGCGGTTATATTTTTCATGTATTTGATGTAACTAGCTAGATAATTCTGTTCGTACGTTTTCTTGTTACAAGAAACTCTTTATTATTGTCTTGTTCGTTTTCTGACTTTTCCTTTCTGAATTTCCTTTGTTCATGTTATGAATAAAGATGTTCAGTAACAAAGGTTGATTTGCTGTTTACCTTTTTGTTAATTCTTTAAGTGCTTTTATTTGCATGAGAAAGGTGGGCGTCTCCAACTTAGTCAATTTATTCGTTGGTTGGTACACCCCTACCCCTAGGGAGACCATTCAGTTGAATGGTGGGCGTCTCCAACTTAGTCAATTTATTCGTTACTTAGTACACCCCTACCCCTAGGGACGCCATACTATGTGGATTTAGTCACAAGAAATACTCGCTCCTGATTGGCTGAGGAAAGATGGCCATGTTCTAAGACCATGGTGACGAATTCTTTTAGCGGATGAATACAATAGAGAGATGCCAGCCAGTCTATATATATTCTGAATACTGGATGTGATTTAGTTTTCTTCTGATATAACGGCAACAGGGAAATACAGACGGGATCCCGTTCTTGTATACGCGAACGTCTAACACGTCTGCAGGGACACCACCCAGGGAAGTTACCGGATAGGACATGGGTTAAAATCCCTGCTAACTATCAACACTAATGGTTATCAAAAGATTTTGAGCGTTCTGTTTAAGTATCTCAAATGTAAAAGTACAAAAACTTTCCAAATCCCCGGGAAATAAGCGAATGTGCATGTTGTCACCCGCAGATTTTTCATGCGCAACTTTTCACGCGCACAAAACCCCATCACTGTTAGCGTAAAAGTTTACATGTGTAGTCTTGAATTTTCGTGAAAAATGCATAAAAGTTCCGTTGTCGTGGTTTTCTCGGTGTTTGGTCGACATACTATCTATCTGACACAGTGACTAAATTTGTCACATCGCCGGATTCTGAGAATCACCACGATAATTTTTGCCATCTGTTCTACTCTTCGTTCCGTGCACCTTCAGTGCAGTCAAGGCCACTCTGACATTTCATACGTACCCTCTGGCCGAAGCCCTGGTCGTAACTCATTTTCTGTGACAGCTAATTACAGCAGATTTGGCCAAACATCCTCCCCTGATCTCTGACATCTTTGAACCACAACCAGATTTTTTGCCTCCATGGTTTCGGCTTTAAAAATCTCTAAACCGTGTTCATGTGGTGTCATGCCCCGTGCCTTTTCTTTGCCAAATTGTACCAACCCCCTTCCCCACCGACTCAACTTAAACATTCACGTTAGTGCCAGAGTGAATTGTGAACCTTAATCGTTTTTGCCATGTTTAGGTCAAATCATGAGGTTTTGCTAGATCATTCTACCTATGCACAATGTATTTCTTTCCCGCTATAGTTGCAGCGTGTCAAATGGATACCCTAGTTCTTTTTGTTAAAATGTCAATACATTCGATTGTGGTTGTTACACTTAGACATGTTGGTATGTGTTTAATAGAAGATAAATGTGGCGGAGTGGATACAAACGTGTTTTATTTTGTATCTAATTAGAGCAGTATATACCTCAGAGTAGCAATCCCCATTTAGACACATTTGGGAACAAGAAAATAGGGGGTCAGTAAAACCAGGACTGTTAACGGAAGTTTTTAATTTGAAATGACTCAGTATTTGATGCATGATAAACAAAAATCGACTAAACTATTCGATTATTCACTAGATAGTGGATAAGATGCCTTAAAAAGTTTGAGACGGATTATCAGGGCGAGTTGCGAGTTATTTATCGTTTATACATCGCAAGTTCATTTCGCCGATGTCTTAGAAAATATGGATCGCGACACCATATTCCCATATGTACGGATACATCCCGGACCAATGACAAGCTGAAAGGGAACAGTGTCACTTATTATTGTTAAAAGATTAGATAATATCAGTACGGGCGAAAATCATACGGCCGACTGTTGAAGCACACCTCAAGAAAGATGGTCCAAGAATTCATTATTTTACGCTTCGTCAATTAACAGGAAACATTGTAGCCGTTAAAACTTAGCACTAGTTTTTAAGATAGGCACGAAAGGGTTTAGGGTTTGAATGGTTCTGATTCGCTATTGTTGTTTTTAGCGTTTTTGGGTTGCAATGTAGCAATCGTAAAGTACTCCCTTTTTGATAAGTACATCTCAATCTCCCGTTTTAGCTACACATGTATCCTGATCCTCCAACACCCCCATTTAAAAACATACAACTATGAAGTATATTGCCGTCGCCATGGCAATGCTTTTTCATTGCCACACTTATTTATTCTTCGAATTCCTTCCTTCTAATGCTAAGTTGGGAAAGCGTGATGCAAACACCTATTCTGTGGCAACTTTTTATATAATTGGTGTGAAACATAGCATAAAAAGCATAAGGTAATAGAAATATGCTAGAAAATCATATGTCTGTTTAAGGCATCTGCAAGGTTGAAGTTGTACCAAGTTATCGCTTATAGGGCTGGTGAAAAAAAGAAAAGGACCACATGTTTAGAAACCAAATAGAAATGTTTAAGATTCTGCAGCAACAAGTAACATCTTAAGAGATTGTAAAGGAGATGAAATTCTTCCATGATAAGGACAAAACAGGTTGCATGTACCATATCCAATCCAATATAAATAATATACATTTGTAAGTACTGTACTATTTCATAATTCCATCAATGGATAGTAAAGACAGCAAGAAAGATTCAGCACCAGTAAATCAAAATCATTTAACCTGTTGATTGCAAAGTTGACCTTCAGAATAGAAGCTATCCACAATTCACTTTTTGCTATTACAATAACACACAATATACAATTGTGAATAACATAGTATCAAACAAAGTTTTTTCATCTGACCCTAGCAGAAATTGATTTGTAGACTCTAACAAATAAAATATGTCTGGTCTATTTGTGTGGTTTGTCATGTTCACTTTTAACCTTAATTCTATTATCCATTTACGTATAAAATCACCAGGCTTGTTAGTGGAAAGCTGACATTTAAAATACACATGTATCTTACTGGTGTGAAAACATATAGCAACAGTGACAACTACAATAGATCAAGAATAACCATAAGAAATGTTCCAAATGTTAAATCATATTTCATTATAGCAGCTGCCTTTAATCAAGTACTGATGCAACAAAAACTTTTACATTTAAGAGTGTAAATTAATGTACTGTGTATTTTCACGAGTGCAGACCATGATTTGGCATAAATGACAGATGGAGTGAAAACATTCGTCAATTCAAATTATTACAATGTTGACAATTACAAAGTGACCAGTATAATATGGGTGGCGAACAAAATCAAGCTGAAGCGCTTGTGTATTTTGTCCTTTGAGGCCACAAAATGTGTTTTTCCTTCCAAAGGAGCTTCAAATAAGTCAAATAAATAAACTAATACACGGTTATAATATGATAGAAAGTATGATAGACAAGCAACATTTGTTTTATTGGTGAATTATTACTGTAAATTCCTTTATTTTCGCGGTAGGAGGGGAAGTGTTTTGCGGTGTTAACGTTTACAGTTGAAACTGCAGAATAGTAGATATGAATAACGCATTCTCGCGGTGCCTTGACACCGCGAAACCGCGTCATCGCGAAAATAAACCCACCGCGAATATGCCAAGATATACAGTATTGTCTTGTCTCCAATGAGGTAGAAGAGCTACAATAGGCCCGTCGTCACATTTGACCTGTGATGCAAATAAATCCTTCAATATATTTACCATCTTTGTGAACTTTCCGCCATCTTTGATTTGGAGGTCACCGTTGACAATAGTGACACGCACTCCCGAATGTGTGCATGGCTCCATTGAAGGACGCCGTTTAGCACAAAGTAAAACGTAAAAAGTAACAGTTAAGTCCATTATGAGTCATATGACGAAAGTGGTGCGTTAGGGTTGACATTTGTACCGGACCTAGCCGATTTTCAGTGGCTGAAGTGTATTTTAATGTCAGAGCCGGAAACAGTGTGGACATGTTTTCTCACTGCTCGCTTCTAACTATAACACGTTACTATGAAATTCTAACTAAAACATTTATCTGGACCATGTGTTCTGATAATGGAACGGTTTCTAAACGGACAGAGACCAATGTTCAACCGAAGAACTCAAGTTGATTTTTACCGCTGTCTGTAGAGGAGGGGATGTATGGTTTTGATCGCTGATCATGATCATAGTTTGCACACAATTGCAGCCGACTTTATACTCGAACCAACCCATCTGTAATATTGTCACGTACAGGCTGACGGCTGTTCTCACTCGTTGAACAGGTTTGTTGCGCGTGCACCGATGGTAGCATCACTAAATAGATACCTTGTTTCGTGTTACCTATCCACATTCATTAGAAAAGTATGGTTTCAATCAAAAACTTCAGCCACACTTTTATCCTCTTTTTTTTAATATATATATAGTGTTGTAGATTAGGGATCAATGTAAGAAAAAAGTATCGGGATGATTTTGAAGCGTATTTAACAGAAAGCTGTTGTAAACATGGAGGGCTTTGACGATATTCTTCATAAGAATCAAGTTTGTACTTTTTGATTGCCAAACACAGGGCCTGGTTAGGTACCGGTGCTGATAATCTAGAGAAGTAAGTATAGGGAGCATTCTTCAAATTCGACATTGGGTTTTCATAAGACTTGGTATTATAGAGAGAAGTCTGAGTTTCTTAAAATTGCTGGCTGAAGGTGACGAGGAACAACTTTTGAAATTGAAAACGTAACGTCCGCCCTGACGTGTACCCACAGGTAGGCCATTGGACTCGATATGGCGAAACGCGAAGCGCGACCATCGCCATATAGGGGCGAAACGCGCGGCGCATATCGCCACCGGGGGGCTAAAAGCGAGTTCTCGATTTTCTCCCCCTGAAAGCGGTAGCGCGAAGCGTAATCAAATCATGTGCTAATCATCGCGCTTAGCGCTATCACGGGGTGAAACGCGACATCTCGATTTTCTCCCCCTGGATACGACAAAGCGAAGCGTAATACAAAACCGTTTAGATATTATCGTTCGGTTCGGTTCTTCTTCTAAAGTTGCAAGTTCGTTCCGTTCGCGATACAGATCCTTCCCCCTTTAAACACGTTCCTATTTCTCATATCTCTCTATTAACACTGTTCAATGTCTCTAAATCTTCAAGAAAGGGTTAAGTTTTTATATATACCGGGGAAAATGCGATCAGTTCGGGAAAGGTAAGTCGGGGAATTTGCGACTCTGCTCCAAGATGGTGATTGGACAGGGCCGGTGTTATATGCAATTCACGGCTATCCCAGCATGCACAGCCGGTATAAACTTACCTTTCATTCATGGACACATTGCAACTTGTCGGCAACGTTACACATACTACTAGTACCAAGTCGCCTTTGATATCAATAACGTTATTGTAGAACCAAGTATTGGTGATTAATTCTTTCACAATATACTTACTGCCTTATGCCTTATATCTATATCTGTGTATGTTGTCAAACCAAGATGTCACAATCAAGGATCGCTGAAAGGTTAAATATATGCCTTGGCGTATGGTTGCGTCGGTCGTCTGCCCGACGACCAGGAACGTCCCATGGCGATGTTCCGATCCAAGAGTTCCGCAGGGAGGTCTTTTTGGCTGAGTTGCACCCTCGACAAGTGTCCAGGATGCCGGCGGATGAAAACCCGAATCTTACTTTTGATTTTATAGCCAAGTTTCTAACTACATAGTAGAATTAGAATAGATGTTATTTAAGAACAACAGAACTTGAACATATACGCAAATATTTAAAAAAAAAATGTTAATTAAAGTTGAATATGAGAGTATGGCTGCGTCGGTCGACTGCCCAACCGAAGACCGTCCAGGAACGTTATTTAAGAACAACAGAACTTGAACATATACGCAAATATTTAAAAAAAAAATGTTAATTAAAGTTGAATATGAGAGAATGGCTGCGTCGGTCGACTGCCCAACCGAAGACCGTCCAGGAACGTCCGCTGCAGCTGGCGATGTTCCGACCGCCAAGAGCTCCGCCAGCAACAGGTAGGTCTTCATGTCGAGTTGCACCCTTGACGACCAGCCAGGGGATGAAACCCAAATTCCTAGCTATACTACCGATGTAGCTACACAGCTAGCAATTGCTAACTAAGGAATATCAACTTGATATCTAGAAATAGTAAAATAGAACTGAGCGTAGCCGGTAAAAATTGGAAAGGTCAATTTTTATAGGGGATAAACGTCTCACGGGTGATCACAAAATTCTAATTTAGATACTTCATACGGTTGTTAAATGTTGCTACATATTTTTATATTTCAGCCATACCATAGGTATGGTGAAATATATTGTATTCGTAATGTTTCTTTCTCCTGTCAAATCTTCAGAACACGGTATCTCCGTTGTTCCTCAACCGAATGACTTGAAATTTGGCACAAGGGAAGAGTGGGCCAATACCCTCGGGCGTTTTTTTCATTTTTTCCATATCTGTCTCTTAAATGATTTTATTAAGGTTTTTTGGTCATCTTAAGACCAAAACTGTATATTTGGGCCCCCTGTACCCTGGTATTATAACCGAATGAGCTGAAATTTGGCACAGATGTGCCTTGATAAGTCCCCCATATAGATTCAATATCAGTTTTGGTGTACAGTACAACAAAATGCTTATTTTTGCGATTTTTTGACCAATTTTTGACCAAAAAAGGACACTTTTGGCCCCTGTACCCTGGTATTACAACCAAATGAGCTGAAATTTGACAGAGATGTGCCTTGATAATGCCCCCATATAAATTTAAGAACACTTTTGGTGTACAGTACAACAAAATGCTTATTTTTGCGATTTTTTGACCAATTTTTGACCAAAAAAGGACACTTTTGGCTCCTGTACCTTGGTATTGCAACCGAATGAGCTGAAATTTGACACAGATGTGCCTTGATAATCCCTTCATATAAATTCAATAACACTTTTGGTGTACAGTGCAACAAAATGCTTATTTTTGCGATTTTTGGCCAATTTTTGACCAAAAAAGGACACTTTTGGCTCCTGTACCCTGGTATTACAATTAAATGACCTGAAATTTGGTATAGATAGGCATTAGATACTTGGTAACAAGATTCAAGTAAAATTTTTGACATAAACAACTTTAAAATGATTAATTTTGGCACTTTTCTGAGGGGAAATTTGTTTTCTTTTGGCCTCCTGACGTGACCTTCCGTGACCCCGCACAGAGCCACACCTGTGCGCGTCAGCCGGAGAGTTAATTGAATCAAAGACCTAGCCAATCAGCGAAGAGGAGGCCAAAGGCTAATTAATATTCATAAGCGGGGCCTCATGATCCCGTATATAGCAGTGTTCCCGCCAGGGGGAGCAAAGCCCGCCTAAGGCTCTCGCATTTTAGACTATTCAGAAGGCTTTATATTGTATCAGTTCTTAGGGGCATATCTATGATAATCGCAGCAGTCACTTAACTTCTCTTCAGGAGTTTAGCGTAACACTGTTTCAGGTCAAACCGTCAAAGGCAACTAAAAACAAACTTTAACGTTACTGAGTTCAACAGTACTTATAACTTGTTATCCGAAGTTGAAACGCTAGCGATGGTATTTTCGCTGCGCTGTTAGCTCCGTGCGACTGTTGTTGACGGTCTTATAACGGTATATTTTGCACCCCTGTACCCTGGTATGAGTAACATTTGGTATAGATAGGCATAATATAGTTGGTAAAATGATCCAAGTAAAATTTTTGGCATAAAGTACTGTAAAAGGCTTAATTACAGCACTTTTTTTAGGGGAAATTGGTTTTCTTTCGTTCTCCATGCCGTGACCTTTCGGACGTTCACCCCACAGAGCCGACATCTGCACCTGCGTCTAGCCGGCAGGAAGAGTTAATTCAATTAATGGTTCAGCCAATCAGCGAAGAGGAAAGCGAAGGCTAATTAATATTCATAAGCGGGACCACACAATACGTTAACTTGAAGACTCAGGCCGTACAGACTTCTCGCCAGGATTTTTTCAAAGCGTCGGACAGGGGTCCGGGGGCCGCCGAATGTCCCTGGCGGGGTCCAGGGGCAGGGCCACTGTGGGGGGGACCCAGGTGGGCGAAGCCCCCCCGGAAGCTCTTACATTTTAGGCTATTGAGAAGGCTTCTTTTATCAGTTTTTTTAGGGCCATATCTACGATAATCGTAGCAGTCACTTACTTCTCTTCAGCAGTTTGACTTTAAAATATTTCGGGTCAAAGCTTCAAAGACAACTAAAACCTCATAAACAACAAACTTTACTTAGCTCAACAGTATACAAAAATATTGTACGGGTTGCCATCCTTAGTTGAAGCGCTTATTTATAGCGCTAGTATCTTCGCTGCGCCGTTAGCCGCCGTGCGACTTTTGTTGACGGTCTGATATCCCTACGTCGCCGCCTCGCTGATATTCCCACGGACATGTTTCAAAAAAAATACCCAGCAAAAAACGCTGTTCTGCGTCAAATTCTATTCTATAAAACTCAGTGTTACAGTCTAAATATTTTGTAGAAGCACCGCTGTAGGAAAGAAGGTCCAAGCAATGTAAAACATCACGTAGCATGAAGTTCGCTGTCAACTGGCACACAGCACATGACTGTTTGAAACTCTAAGTCTAATCAACAGCCGTGTTTGATTGATAGCCGGCGGTCCTATGATGAAGTCGGCGAAAGGTGCGTTAGTTAGAAAATCTGCGTTTAGTTTTGATACGTAATTATAAGTTAGACAGTGGCGAGAATGATTATTTTCTCATCAATATTTCTCTTCAGAATTATTTGAACTTAATTGTACATCTAAACAATTGGCTTACCTGTGCAATGTTTATATGATTAATGATCAGTGTACTGAAATCATGTGTAACGTATGGCTCCTAGTCAATAGATCAGCATTTTCTCTATAGTGACCACCTGTCTATAGTGGCCACATTTCCTAGTGCTGTTGTTGTTTGGCATAAACTTAGAACATTTAAATTGTAAGTAACTTTAAACTGCCAGAGTTTCAGCCCAATAAAACACTCTCAGCGCCAGGGTATGAACAGACTGACCAGACAGACGAAAATAAATCCTCGAACAAGGTTCAATCGTATCTTCCGGGTCTGGCAGGAAGTTGTTAAACTAAAATAAGAATAGGCTCGATGGTTGATTGCATACAAAGTAAAACAGTTTAACAGTTTTACAGCTTGAAGAAAACAAACGCTCCTACAGTACCTGCACCTGCTTGATAATTATTAAATCGTATGCCCTACTTGAATAAAAAAAGTTAATTGCAATAATAAATGTACCCACATCACAAGGAGCTTATACTTTTTTAAACTTACACCTAGTTATCGTACTGAAAATTGTTAATGACATTACATGAAGTCATTCAACAATTTTCAGTCATGATGAAAATTTTCTGAATGGAAGGTGTGATTATTGTCATTTTCTGAAAAATAGAAGCAAGCTCTGTTTTTACCTGGAGTCAATTCACAATACCAGTCCACTTTGGGGGATAATGTACTGTTAAGAGGATGTTCCATTTTTGCGCAGGGGTGATTTGGAACAGTCCAATGTTGCGTTGGAAGGGGTATGGCTGAAATATGCTGTATTTGCTCTTAAGCAAATGTCGGCCTTTCTAGTTATGTATGTATTGCTATATACAAAGGAAGCTGGTCAAATTACTCAACTTTTGAAAAAAAAAGTTCATTTGATTCTCCCCCAGCTATTACTATTAGAATGTCCCCTAAATCGTGGGAATTCCAGTACAGAACGTCAGAAGTTCGCTACATCAAAGTTGTACTGGGCGACGGTCCTTTGATCTAGTATCATATGTGCCGCGCCGACGGCAAAATCAATCAATTCTGACAGCTTCCTAGTGTCGTGCAATGCATGACGGTCTAGCATCAGTTGTCGGCAGAAGGAAATATTTGTGTGAAATGCGTAGGAAACATTATGTTTTCTCCCTTTAACTGGTACATGGGTAGTGTTTTATAACAAAAGTGATAAGAAGGGGGTATCAGTCTAAAATATACACTCAGTTGAAGGGATATTGGATATCGTCTTATTGGCAATTTGTCGGCGCGGGGCGGACAGGATGCCCACGAAACTGCGTGCGTCGCCGGCGTCTAACAACAGAATCACATGCACCGGTATCATTTGTATAGGTTATTTCACAATCCTCAAATTACTACATAACACATATATTATTATGGGTAATTACTAGGAAAAATTAACACATGTGATTTTACACACGTACATCGTCTGAACGAAAATGAAACAGGAAATCGCATGTGGGGAAGGCGTCCAGAAAGATATGTCAGGGAAACTTCTCGAAAATGTCACCAGAGCCTGCAATAGCAGGCTAATCTGCTCTGTAGAATGCTGAATATGTATGTTGAAATAGACTATAACAAGCTAAGATGTCTGTTATGATGGTTTATGTACTTCTATTAAATTGTTCTAGTGGTAGATTTGTCTCCGTAAAGACCCCGATGGCGTTGTCTGAGTTTATTGTCAGAAGAGGGGACCTTCAGCAGCCGGTCGTAAATAAAGTCGTAAATTAGCCTTGAACACTCGATTCTAAAACTACCCGTTTTGTAACTTCCGTATTTCTATTTTTAATAAATGTAAGCAAGATTACAGTCTTGCAGTCTCATGTTTGTTGATGTTATCGCACCACACATTTGTAAGTTGTTGCGATTTGTCTTGTGATGATTCCCAGCCACGTAACCGGGTCCTGCGAGTCCTGCGACAGCAAAATTAAACATCACTTAATGAATATAAACGGTCATTTAGAAACTAACGATTGCTGATTACAATTATGACTATAAGCTGAGCATGTAACAGAAGGGCAAACATACCAATTACGTTACGTGTTTCGTAAAAAAATGTACACGGTGGACAAATTCGTAACTGGTTGTCAGTGCGGGTTTTCTATTACGCTTCGCGTTGCCGTATCCAGGGGGAGAAAATCGAGATGTCGCGTTTCACCCCGTGATGGCGCTAAGCGCGATGATTAGGGGAGACGCAGGCCAAGCCTTGGCACATTGAAATGTGTACATAAAGGCACAGAAAGACAGTGCCAATAACTCAACTTTCTGACATTACTGGCATACAAACTTACCCTCATATGAAAGCCCATCATCTCAGCTGTGATAAAATCCCACTGTCATTAGAAATCATACGGCATAATTTGCAGAAAAATACGCCCAAACCCTACCACCCCCTCAAACTCATAACAACCAAGGAAACAGACCCTTACACAACCAGGAAATAGTCCCAACTTCATATCCCCTGATAACCACAAAAACTCAGCTTTTGGGCCATAATCAGAAGGTAGAAACCCTCCCCAGTCACATTGACCTCAAAACTGCCAGAATTTCTACCCATTTTTCCAAGAAAAAAAATCTTAAAGTTTTAGGCCCTGAACTACATTCGACCACCATCAATTTGCATGCCGAATCGCTGGCGGATCCCCATTAGCACATGATTTGATTACGCTTCGCGCTACCGCTCTCAGGGGGAGAAAATCGAGAACTCGCTTTTAGCCCCCGGTGGCGATATGCGCCGCGCGTTTCGCCCCTATATGGCGATGGTCGCGCTTCGCGTTTCGCCATATCGAGTCCAAGAGCCTACCTCGTACCCAGCCAGTTTGTGTGACGCTGCTCTGTGGAACAGGTAAGCAATGTGTTCCTTGAAGCTGTACTTAAAGTTTTAGTAGTTCAATGATTTTCGATTGCTGAAGTCACGTTGACGTCAATACTAGAGCTTACTTTTTTACCTTATTGAAGACAACAAACGCTAAAACTATCTATTGGTAAACAGCATATGGACACAAGGCATACTCTCCAAGTAGAGGTTAGGCTCCGGCTGTTTTTTAACGTTATTTTGTCTTTTTTATCGGGCTTTCTATTTTGTATTTTATCTTGCTGTGTCCGGTCTTAGGTTTTGACACAGCAACATAAAAGACAAAATGGAAGGCCCGATAAAAACGACTAAACAAAGTTTAAAAAACAGCCGGAGCCTAACTGGCCTCTGCTTGGAGAGTACACAAGGCGTGCCTTGCACTTGTTGTTCTACTGAGAGCTTTGCCTGCTGCGCACAGGCACGTACGCACTATTGAGTATCAGAAGAGAAGAAAATAACTATCAGAACAAAATTGAACCCTAAAACAATCTCCGGTTTGAAAGTACATTTCTCGAAGTTAATAAATAGCACCCTGGCTCAGTGGAGATAGCACTAAAACGTCAAGCGATCCCCGTAGAGTCGCTTTTCAGTACAATAGAATTTTGCTGCTCGGTCACGCCCCCTTTAGGCTTTTCAGGCCACCACAAAATGAAACTTAAAACTTAATCCGGGCCATCTTAAAATTCCGGCAGGGCAAGGCGGCGGTACCTTGATACTTTTGTCTTTATGCTATCTCATGGGGATTTATAACTGTTAATGTTGGACGAAAGTCGACCGAGCGCCGTCCAATTTTTGAGGGAACAGATACAGCGAAAAATACGGTCGACAGTAGGGTGATTTTGAAATTCGATCCACAAATTCAGCCGACGTTCACTTGAATTGTGACGCCGGCTTGATGACAACATTTTCAACGATCCATCCTAAGGAAGAAACGGCCTTACTGTTGAGTTGATAAATGGCTAGATATCGAAAAACGCCAATGTTAATGTCCGTTTTTACTCAAGCTACTCTATCTGTTGTTATGCTGGATTCAAAAGCTGTAAACAATCCTTACTCAATTACGTAGGCATTCCAATCCACCCACACAACTGCACTGTATGTGTTCTTTATGATGTACGGTAACGTTAGATACACATAATACACATTCGCTGTGCCATGCCTTCTCGGTTTAAGTTCACCGCGAAAAATGAAACCATCGCAAACATTTCAAAATGTACAGTCTTATCTTATATCCCACATTGGATATAAGACAACATTGTCTTGTGTGTATCTAATTTTGTGGAAGACCTGCCGTTGGCCCATCGTCGCCTTTGACCTGGGACATCAATAAATTCTGCAATACACGATGGAACCAAACCTCTATGATCACGTGCACACTACCTCTATGAACTTTCCGCCATCTTGAATTTGGAGGTCATCTGTGTTGACAATAGTGAACACAACAGTACGGTTATGAATTTGAAAAAAAAAGTTTGAAGATTTGCGTGTAGATTACAGTTTTCTCGAGATGGAAAAAGTAATGGTTATTTCTTTAAAGTGGCCATACAATAAACTTCATACTTCATATATTTAGAGGGAAATGTTCTTGGAGATTGAATTCTGAGCTTTTCAATTCTATATTGGGCCATCTCTGGAACGTAATGGACAATTACTCCGCGCATACAGTGCCAAGAGTCAGCCCCGTTTACTCGCTCACTCGCAGTATAAAACGCTTATCAAACGCATGTTGTGTTACAGTAACGAACTACTTTCTTCTAAAACTACTGATAGCTCTGACAGGTTACAAACGTGGGGAACAGGGACTCTGAGTAGAAAGTGGCTATTCGCAGGACGATCACTCTAGTACTAGTATCCCCATAGCCCTCGACATTAAAGTTGACTTGGAATCAATCATATGTGAACGATTTTTTTTTCTGCCCCCAGGCACAATGGCAATCTTCACAGTCTTCCTGGCACTTTCGTGTCTTTTCTCGGGATGGCCGGATGTCTCCGCTCAAGGTATAGAAGATTTACAAAGCCCGGTCTAAATAGAGTTGTGTTGGGCATACTACATATATTACATGAGCTGGAATGAAGGCAAAATCTGGCATCAAGTCCCTTGAAACCTGTGACGAAACAGATATGTCATACGTCGCTTTTCTAATCCATATTTGCCTCCGTGTACGGAAGGTTTGTTTTCGGTGTGTCTGGATGTGTGTCTTCTTGTGTGTTCATAGTGTATTTGTAAACACTGTCAGTAGAATAGTAGGCAATGAGTAGACAGATGGCGTCACGGTAATGATCATACTTGCGGGTGTGACAGGAAGAAGAATTCAGAGGTGGTAGAACTAGTCATTTATCAGACATGCCAGCCATTCTAGGTTTCTAGGTAAGGGTCAATGAAAGAGGCTACTAGTTCGCAGGGAAGTATTTTTGGTCTGTATTTGTGTCTGTTGACGCAAGTGACATATTTTCCATATGTCAGTCACGTTCACCGTGGAGTAACAGGATGTGATCAATGGATACATGCAAGGCCACACTGACTTAATTTTATGGATAACATCCGCACGCGCACTGATTTTTGCCTGTTCTAAAAAACTGTGACCAGCACTGTAACCAAATAGCATCCCTGGTCAATCATAATTTTATGTTTACCAGAGGATCTACTCTCCAAGGTAAGGGGACAAATGGTCAGGGCATGGGGACACAGCGCCCTTGTTCCCTCTTTAAACAAGAATGGCAATAAAAAGCATTATTGAAATGGCGACGATTGTCTCTTGCAGTCTTACTGGAGGTGAACATAAGACAAACCAAACCTGGAAAAATGGACCAGATGTTACTTCTGCGGTTTAGCAGAATTTTTGCTGGGTTTTCTCTTTTTTTTTTAACTCGCGCATTAGTTTTGGTCTCCAAAGGATGTCATCAATAAAATTAAGTCAATGTGGCCTGATGTTAATCAAATCAAATCACAATTAATGTACTCAAACTGAAGAAGACATACGAGACACTTAAGATATTTTACGGAGGCATGATTCTCAAACTCTTGCATCATTTGTGTCGCAGGCACAGACAGGGTAACGATAGAAAAGCTGAGGGAAAACCTGCAAAGCGCCATAGAGCTGGAGTGGGCCACCATCCCTCCGTATCTGAACGCTGCCCTCAGCATCAAGGAAGGCACAAACAAGCCGGTGAATGGTATACTGTGGAGCATCTTGGGGAACGAGATGGATCACATGGCGCTGGCGGCCAACATGCTGAACGCCATAAAGGGAAAGCCCGTGCTGAACGCAGCCAAAGCACCGCGGTACCCGGGACCCCTCCCCGCTGGCTGCCTCCCCGACCTCAACGTGACGCTGGAGAAGATGACGAGGGCTCACACGGAAAGGGTCTTCATGGGAATCGAAACGCCCGAATGCGAAGACTCCGTCACGAAATTTCATGATCACCTCTCAAAAGCGGCATCCCCAGATCTACAAGCGTCCAACAAAATGTCTGAAAAGGTGGAAGACGCTTTTCCCGGACTCTTGGCTAAATGTGACGAAGAGGGCTATAGCCCAGACACCATAGGTGCGATCTACATCCACAAGATTCTCTGCCCCATGTATAAGCTGGAGATACAAGCACAAGGAAGCCCCGAAGGTACCATATTCACAGGAGATCCCGGGCGTCAAGTTTCGATTCCCTTCAAAGTCAGCAACCTTACCACGGCTATCAGAGCTATTGCCTTCATCATTTCCCAAGGGGAGGGCGGAGATGCTTGCAACCCTTATGTTGATGACCAGTTCGCGGAAAACAATAAGAAGAATGTACCGTCTCACTACTTCAAGTTTGCCGAGATCGTCCACGGTAAGGCGGTGGAGTATGGAGGCAAACCTTGCCGGGCGAGAGACCCGTGGTGCCACGATTACTTTTCCCCTTGCGATGGCAAGAACTGTGAGAACGACATTACCTTCAACGGACCGCAAGTGCCCTTCGATGAGAACGACGTGTGGCCAATCATCTCCAACCCCAGCACCGATCTGTACCCTCCTGGATCCGAGGCAAGGAAGCTGTCAGACGACTTCAATAAAGTCTACGTGGATGTCATGCAGTGCCTACACGATGCTCTGAACGGACACCCGGAGAAGCTGAAGCCAGATTGCGCCGATGATAAGATGGTAGATCTTAAGAAGAAAGGCATCCAACTCGTGCAGACACCCATCTATCCAGGAGGTCCCAACGCCTCTCCCACATACGAGTTCGACTATAAGGAGAAAGGCCAACAGCAGCAGCAACAGCAACGCATTGAGCTTTAAAGTACTTACCGTAAGATCACCTCTCTGAACGGTTCTTTCAGAAAAACGTAACGATGTTCAGAAATCTAGGGCTTACTTTGAAAGAAATGTTTGTAGTGTGTGTGTGTGTGTGTGTATAATTGTTCTTAAACTTACAGCCTAAGCAGATGACGTCTTCTATTTCTTTGAACAAAAATTGCTTAGGATCTTCAGCAATTATGGACTTAGACAAATATGGTATCTAGTGAACTATAAGTAGACTGCATATGGTGCAAGACAAATGCAATCCAGTACTTTTTTTATAAGAGCAACTACTTAGGATTTGTGAACTATTTTGGTGCTATCATTTAAGGTCATGTCAGGATTTTGAACAGAATAGGATGCAAAAAATCATAGTGGTTTTGGCTGTGCTGCTAGCATAGGGATATTTGGATACCACCATTTAGTTATAGCTACAATGAATTATAAGTATCATAAAATGGATGCATGCAGTATGTAGTGTTCAGCTGGGCAACTAGGAATATTCTGTGTGGCATAGATATATGATATGGTACGCAAGGCATTATGACTAGAATAGCACTAGACAAAAATGTACAATAAGCTTGATATCATGTAGTACCAGCATATCACATTTAGCCATTTCTCATATATCCATTGCTAGGACTGGATGCCTGCTCCCTTGAATGTAAAAGTCTTCTTTCCTGTTTTTTATCCTTCTTCCTTTTAATACTTAGATGGGAAAGGTTCATGCAAATACCCATTTTGTGGCAACTTTTTAATTGGTGTGAAATATAGCATTTAGAGCATAAGGTAATAGAGAGATACTAGAAACTACTATGTTTAAGACATTTGTCCATCTAAGGTTGCCTTCGTACCAAGATTTTGCTTATAGGCTGGTGGAAAAAAACAAAAGGACCACATGTTTAGAAACCAAACAGAAATGTTTAATATTCAGCAATAAGTAACATCTTAGAGATTGTAAAGGAAATGAAATTCACCCATGGTAAAGACAAAACAAGTTGTATGCATCATTAAGATATCCAATGACACATGATGTAACTGCTGTACTATTTCATAATTCCATCAATGGATAGTAAAGACAGCAACAAAGATTCAACACCAGTAAATCAAAATTATTTTACCTGTTGATTGCAAAGTTGACATTCAGAATAGACGTTTTGCACAATTGGCTTTTTTTTGTCATTACAATAACACACTTATATTTGTGAAAATAATACAGCGTCATACAGAATTTCAAACCTGTCCCAAACAGTTAATGATTGTAGACTCACCTAGCAAATAAAACATGTCTGGTCTATTTGTGTGGTTGGTAATGAGTGATGTTCACTTTTAACCATACTACTATCATCCATTTACATGAAAATCACTTGGGTTGTTAGTGGAAACATGTATCTTACTTGTGTGAAAACATATAGCAACAGAAGTAGATCAAGAATAACCATAAAATATGTTCTCAATGTTTAATCATATTTCATTATAGCAGCTGCCTTTAATCAAGTACTAATGCAACAAAACTCTTACATTTAAGAGTATAAATCAATGTACTGGGCATTTTCATGAGTGCAGACCATAATTTGGCATGATTGACACACAGAGTGATAACATATGGTAATCAGCATTTTACATCAATGAAAAGATTCGCACCACCTTTTTTTCAATAAATTCCTTTACCCAAAAAGTATGTGGTACGGAATGATGTATAGAAAAGAACTTAAGAATTGAGCAACAAACTTCATCCATTTAAGCAATTCATGTTTAAATCTTATCAATATAATGTATTCTAACACAGAAGAAATCAATGAAAATTGTGAAAAAAACTCTAACATCTGTAAAGCGACCCGCATTATGACAAATCACATCATAATCTTAAAGATGAGGTTTTGGTTGGAAAGACAGTATCCATTGGTACTGAACACTGATTGGTCAAAAGATCTGTTTAGACATTATCTAATAGTAAACCATCTTTACTGCGTCTTCTTTGCCTTCTGTGCTGTTGTTTCTTTAGCACCAGGGGCCATGAGTTGTACTATGTGGTAATACAGGGTAAAACCTATGAAGTGCAAACAGCTGTACACAGATATCAACACAGGCCAAAGATCTGGTAGTGAGGAGGGCGGGGGGATGACAACACTTAACAGACCCAGGAAAAGAGCCCCCATGAGAGAAGCATAAAATGCTGACTTCACCACATAGAAAAACATCCTATGAGGGAGCCAGGGAAGATTTTTAGAGGACCACATGCATACAGGACAGCCAATCGTTGGATCAGAAGATACCCCTTGTAGCCCTAACTCAACAGCTATGATGAAGAGTACAGAGGTTACAAGGGTGGCGATGACGAGGCCGTCCTTGATCAACAGGGGAAGCATGCTGAAGGTTGCTATGGTGAGGAACCAGGTGGAGGTGAACGGTCGCCATGGCAACAAGAGGCAGACAGGGAGGGCTGGGAGGAGGATGGATTTCTCGTGGACTTGAAAGGAAAATAGGAAGAAAACCAGAGAACTGTTTACGAGGGCTAGCTTGAACTTGGCGATGGAAGGACGGAATAGGAGGTCCAGAGAGGATGGTACTAGGCCGAGAAGAGTTGTAGCGAGGCATAATGACAAAAGGCCTTCCTGGGACATAAAATTACGAAACTTCACAACAACTGACAAACTACACCAGAAGTTAGAAACCTTGTCCTCAAACACACCACGAGCGACGGGGAAGATTCTGTGAACGACTTGGAGGAAGAGATCTTTCTCAGTGAGAAAAGGGAGCCACACAAAGGTGAATGTTGCCAACACACTTACACCAATACAGCAGAGGGAAACAAAACCCTTCTTCCACCTTTGTTCCCAACACTTTCCCAGTAGGTAGCAGAAGAATGGCATGGCATGATAGAGAGACATCTGCTTGTAGCATAAAGCAAGCATGAATGCAGCTGAACCTATCACTTCATGCCCATGACTTATTGCTATCACAGCCCACAACGTTAGACCTAGACTAATACTATTGTACTGGAAATGTCCATAGTCAATAATGATCAAGCCTGGAAATAGCAGCAACACACAGCTCAGTAGCACCTTCTGTAGGTGGCTTAACTTCTTCTGCAGGAAACAATACAGCAAAACAGCAGGGATGTAAATGACGATATCTCCTATCAGCACAGAGTATCTCATGAAAAGTTTATGCTCGTAGCTCTCGTATCCGTGGGATGCGAAGAGGGCTGTCCAATCGGGGTTGATCCATCCGGCAACCTTTCCGCACAGCCACATGTGGTAGGCAGTCAGCGGTGGGTAGTCCAGACCCCAGTACAGAAGGTCATTGTCTGTGCCATTGAAATACCTAGCAAAAACAAAAACATGGAAAAATTGTCAAGTGGCATAGCTGAAAGATTGTGAAGTGACATTTATCTAAAAGCACTAAATCTTGCACACATGTAGTTGGATGTATTCTAAATAAGTACAGATAAGGAGGCATTCAATGTCTGCCACGAATCAATTTGATGGCAATTTTGTTGCTTCTCTTCTCTGAAATATATATGGAAAATATATTTTTGGATCCTGTGGTATTGAATTTTGAAACCAAATGACCTGAGGTTTGGAATGGGAATGCCTATAACATATGCACACGTGACTTCATCCACATGTTTGGCATACATCACTGCAAAATGATTCGTCTTTGTTTTGTTTGTTTTTTGGTTACCTAAATGTCTATTTGCTAGATGGATCAACCCAAGTTGGCTGCATTCTGGCTTGCCAGATTTCCGGCTCATGGCGCAAGAAACCAGGGTTCTACTGAAGAGTACAAACTGCAAATCCGGGCAGATTTACTTGATCCACTCACATAGAGATGGACCCTTATCGAGTATTGTGTGAAGAACTCTGCAACAGACCTGAGTCAGCTTACAGATGTGCCTTATGTGGCAGAGACTGTCATTCTCGTATAGGACTGTTTAGCCACAGTCAACGCTGTAGGATTTTACCATAGTCAATATTGACCGAAGGAGGCAATATATATACTTAGTACATATATATGTATATGCTGGGTTCTTTAACGTGCTTAAGTCAAGGTGTGGCTCTCCTTAAACACAGACGGAACTCACCATTGCTTGAGGGGGAGGCTGGTGGTGATCTCCATCCAGTGTCTCTGTGCCTCGTAGTCCCCGTACATCGGAGGTTTCCCCATGCCCGAGTAGGAGTTCAGCGAGACTGCCCAGCGTACGAACACAGCAAACACCACAGCAGTGCACAGCGTGCCAAACCTGGTGTCCATGGTGGGATTTCTCAGAGAGAGGATGAGCCTGAAGATAGGATATAATGGTTTCATATAATACTGTTACATCTTAAGTTGATATGTCATTCTTACTACTTGAGGCCATGCCAATTTAGTTGCTTGTTCTCAGATTTTAGAAGGCAGTGCTGAACTGGAATATTAACATGAAAACAACTTGTGAGGGGGACTAGTGACTAGTAGTGTACCTTGGTGAATTGTTACACACAATGTCAGAGAGTAACTAATATGTTAAGATTCAAGTTTTCCTCTTAGCCCATTGTTTTCTACTGGTACTTGACTTCTCTTGCTAAATGTTAACTTCAGAATGTCTGAGAACAAAGGCATAAATTCCCATGAGCCCTGCATACCCCTGTAAATGATGGTTCCCCTTGCAAAGTCATGAACTAGGGCACAGCTCAGGCCTTTAGCACAAGACCAGTTTAGAAATTGGAACTCCCTACCAGAGTGGTCAAAAGCAGTACAATAAACAGCAAGAAAGCAGCGAGAGTAAAGACAGCACATGTGACCATCATCCGACGAACCAAGCGGATTACTACTGCAGAGACAACAACAACAACAACCAAATTCAAGATCTAACTGGATAGATTCTGGGAAGATATAATGCATTTTGACGCCTAGTCTTGATCATGAAGTGACTAGATCAGTCCACGACAGGAGACGACTCCATACTTGACTGAAGATGGTATGCAGGTACCATTTTAAGTACGAACTTCAAAGTACGAACTTCGAAGACAAATTTTGTGTGTTTCTGGAAAGATATGACCAGTGACGATGATCTTCGAATTGTGCTGATATTGTGCTTAGGATGTCATGTTTGTAAACACGAATGCAACTTACTTTAGTAAAACCTTGACGATGCTTTCACCTCGGCTTTCTGGCACTCTTTCCCCCAGACGTCTGTTCTTGGATCAAAGGTCACATGTACCACCTGTGTGCTGGGCTACCACACTATTTTTCTAGGGGGAAGTTGGTGGATTTTAGTCTAACTGTTGTCTTCTTAAAATGTCATTAGAATATCTTTAAAGTTTATGAAATAAATTAATAGATGATTGCATTAGTGATCATTGATGTAATGTGCCCATTTGCTGTAGGATTTTACACCCAATAACTTGTGACATACCCCTATATGTCAAAATGTACTCTGCGAAAGACAACCTTTGACCCAAAATGGCAGACTGGACAACATATTTCGAGGGCTCGAACCCTCCGGAAAAATACGACGAAAACAAGACACGGATCCAGGAATTCGTCAGTAGACACTCTAAGGACGGAAGAAGACTTGTCCTCGTAACTGTACGTATAGCCGTTGGCTCTTGATTTGGTCGAGGTCGCAACAAATCAGTCTTTGTCTGGTCGGGTAAAAGGGGCGGGGCAAATGCGCTTTCTGCAACTTCAAACATTAATAGCTGAATACGGTTTCAGATTTAAACAGCTACTTTTCATGTGATTGCTTTCATATAATTCATTTCTTGCACTGTTAATGGTGTCAAGTCCGTCACCCTCTTATATAATGTTTCCCCTTGCAGTTGCTTGTAACAATGCATACAATTATTATGTCGTGTGACCTTTATAATCATAAACAAGGAGGTTGAAACATTTGGGCCACGGCTCGTCTTGGACGTCTGTTTATGATTTTCTGTTGTTACCCCCATGAAATATTCATGAAGGTTATATTTTCAGTAGTGCTAGATAAAAGAAAACAACATAACAATCCAAAACAATCCGCCCAACCTAACCCAGATGCTTGGAGAGTACACTGTTAGTGTTACATGTAACGTCTCCTTTGTCTTGTTGTTTTTGCCGTTCCAGTCAGGAGGTACCAGAGTACCACTGGAGAGCAGGACAGTGCGCTTCATCGACAACTTCAGTGTGGGAACCAGAGGCTCTGTCTCTGCTGAGTATCCTCTGACAATTGTATTAGAAAGAAATTTGGTTCATGTTATTATTATAATATTAGAATGTTTATGTTGAACAAAACCCCATGTGCAGTATCACTATTTTATGTTTGAAATTCCTGTCTAACACAGTCCAAGTATGTAATGAAATGTATATAATTGTTAAAGGGGACCCGGATAGATACAGTAAATAGCAGTCATGGTAAAAGTTTCCAGAGCACCCTTGACTGCTGTTTTCAGAAACTTTTTGGCACAGGGTTATGCTGTGATCTTCCTGCATAGACTGAATTCCCTGGAACCCTTCACCAGGCACTTCTCAAGGGTCAACTTCCTGGACCTGCTTAGTCTTACAACCACAGCAGATGGCAGGACAGGTGTACAAGGTACCTACAATCTAAAGGGCATGATTTTGACATATTCACAAACAGATAGAGTCTGACTTTCTGATGGTGTATGTTTTGATCATCAAGCAGTACAAAGACATCATTGGTCTTGATGTTTGTTTTGGTGAAAAGTTTCTCAAACTTCCGAATGCCTGTGTGAAACCCTCTACTATGCAATTGCAAGGACTGTACAACTTTGAGCCAATCAAAATTCTTTCCTATATTTTTGGCAATATTCAAATACCAGTCATTCCTCTTCTAACAGGTACCAGACTATTCTGCATATGGAGGCAATCAGAGGAGCAAAGGGAGCTAGAGTAGTAATGGATACCATTACCAGGCTAAGTCATTAGTACTATAGTAGGAAAAGTGAGTTCAAGAGGAGCGGTTCCAACTGGAGTGATACTCCTATCCAACATAAGAACTCTACTCTACTCTAATAGTAATGATGTGAAGTGTTGTTACAATAGCATGAATGTTACACCTTGTATTCCTCCCAGTTGATCCAAAGGAGACTTCCCAGCTTGTAAGAGTCATGCAGGGATACCAGCGGGTTAGAGACACCGACACTCTCCTGTCCATCAGTTTCCTGTCCCTGTCTGACTACCTGTACCTGCTGAGGGCTGCGGCCGAGGCCTTCACTCCCATCGGGCCGACAGCCATGCTCTATCTTGCTGCTGCTGTGTCAGACTTCTACATTCCACACAAGGAGCTTGTGAGTCTGGACTTCACTTTAAAAACGATCTTAAAAGTTGCTTTAAAATGTGTCACTGATGAAAGACACAGGATAGTGTCTGAAACATCTGATTGTCAGGTGAGGGCTTAAGATGACAGCTCACCAAGAACATCTGTCTTAAGGGTAGTCCCTGTGTAGGTTGAGACTCAAGGAGATTAAGATCTTCCCTCATGTTGTCAGTCCATCTCCTCCGGGATCATCCACATGGGTTCTTTCTGTGCCACTTTTCTTCCATTCTCTGGGGGTGGTCGTACCCCTGTATTCTTTTAAATATCTAATTGTTAAGCATACTCCCCTTCTTCCCTACAGCCTGAGCACAAGATCCAGTCAGCCGATGGGCCTTTACAGATCACCATGCAGATGACACCCAAGATGCTGTCTCCACTGGTTAAGGAGTGGGCTCCTCAAGCCTTCACTGTCTCCTTTAAGGTACAGTCTCAACTTCCTTATTACAGACTGAGGTATTTCAAGGCTGCTCTTTCTAGATCTCCCATTGTATGTTGTGCCCTTTTATTGGGCACAACAGTAGGAGATATCTAGTCATATTGAGGTCACTTGAGTAAATGCCAAATGGCAGCCTTTCCAGACCCTTGGGATTTAGCCCCACCTATTGTATGCTACTTAAGAGTAGTTGGTCCATCCAATAACTATCTTCTTTCAAAGTACTCAGCTTCTGTGAGAGTTTATGATCTTTATTTATATATAGAGAGTAAAGTGCTTCATTCTGCTTTCCCAGGTAATCTCATGATTGTGAATTGTTGTGTTGTCTAATACAATGTTTACCATCACATACAAAGAGATGGTGTAGATTCTTTTTTTACATATTTGAAGTACAATCAATAGGTCAGTACTGACTTCCCTTATTGGCTTCTCCTGTGGTCAGTTCATTGTCTCTGTCTCACAGCATGGACAGGTCACAAAGTTACAAGTAGACAATGTAGCAATTTTTTATATGAATGTACTACCGGTATGCCAAAAAGCAGAAACTCAAGCAACTGGATATGATTTTGGAACCTACTACCGGTAGATAACATTTCATGTAGAAAGTTCAGTGCCTCTAAGTGTGATTTGTTTCTACAGCTACATCCACTCATATTTGTTCCTTATCTATTGACACCCACAGCTGGAGACTGACACCAGCATTCTCATCAAAAAGGCAAAACAAGCGCTGCAGAAGTACAGTCATCAGGTATGGAATTGTAGGAAAAAGTTTACTTTTCAGAAACGACTATTGGTTAACATGCTTTCTCTTCATGACATATGCCAACATTCCTTTTGGCAGCACTGCCTGGTTTTAATTCCAACTGCTAGGTGGCGCTTTAGTGGCATGGATGTACTGTAGTCTTAAACATGACTAAGTGTGTATCCCCCTCATCACAGATCATACCTACTGCCTTGCAGCATTCTATTCACCCAGATCCAATGCATAGGCAAGCCTCCATTGTTTCAGAGGATAGAGATGTTGTAAGCTACTTTCTCAAATCATATGCTATCACTCCAGATGCTATCTTATACCAATGAGGTCACAGCAATGACTTATGAGCATGACTTTAAGAGAGAAGATTACAAAATGCAGGGATGAATCAACTGCTATTCTTCCATCTGTTCTCAAGGTCGTCATCGCCAACATCCTCGAGACAAGAAAGAAGACCGTAACCATAGTAACCAGAGAGGATGAGGAGGTTGTGATGATGTCAGACTCGGAGCTGGAAGCTGGGATGGAGATAGAGGAGAAAATCATCGCAGACCTCGTCAGAAGACATGAGACATTCTGTCAGGGAACATAGATGACTTCATAGTGTTGTATTTTGATAAGGAATATCACAATTAGCCACAGATTCATCATTGTTAATAAATTTTAATAAAGCTTATTCATCACTATAAATCTTGAAATGTTTGCATTTTTTTATTTTTGTGTTTTTTGCAGTGACCTCTGCACCACAAATTCACAATGCAGTTTGAGTCAATTACAGTTATTACTACATTTGTACTATACAGTAAAGAATTGTTTTCATTGCAAACTTAAAACACTGAGAAAACCTACTTTCTCCTTCTACTGCTAAATTTGTCCTTGTAAAAATAGCTGAATAAGCATGGACTACAATGTATCTAAGAAATTGCTTTAGAAATGCTTAGAATCTGCACCGTCTCCATTATACGGTACATTTCTTATTTGATGTTGGTAGCTTAAGTGCAAATAGATTTAAATGTTAATGTTTTCATGTGCCAAACCTTATTTATTCGTTATGTGCAGCATTCATTCCAACAAAAAAAGTTAACTTAATTGTTGTGTTAAATGCAAATTATCTTTGAAGAATTTTAATTTTACACATAATTATGGAATGTGTTTTTTTTTGCAATATGTGAATCCAAGACTTTCTTTCAGACAGAATTTCCTTAGGAGTCAAATTTAACTTATCCAACATTATCTTTATTATAAGAAGGAAGGAAGAAGGAAGAATTAACAACCATTATAGACCATGAAATCCTCTCACCTTGAACAGAAACTATGACTCGGATTTTTTTTCCTACGGTGAAAGCTGAGAAAAAATAGGGCGGGAATAACCAAACGTTCATGGTTGGATCAATCCTGCATGAGGCTGCTTTTTAGTGCTTACGTTTTGTTTTGAGAAGGCATCATCAGCTCCCATTGTGTGGATCAAAAGCGACTTCTATTAATCACTGTCGGTACTGCACCTAGTGCGGAAGGCGTGGTTTTCGGAAACTTGCGAGCCTGCACAAATAATAAATGCTTTAATCAACATCTACTTAAACCAAGGATGATATAGCAGAACATCCTTGCTTAGACGAACGGAGGCCAATCAAGACCTATTATTATAGGTAGAGCATATTAAACATATAAAGTAGAGTTCTACTCAAAACTTCACGCACTGTCGACCTGCAATGATTACACAAACTGCTAGGGGTCCCCACTGCCACGTAGGTTGATAGCAAACACTACCAACATAGCAAAATGTTAGGAATGGATGTTTAGAAAGTGCCTGAGACCATAACTTTAGCTTGGGGCCTTCTTCTGCCAACGGGGTAGCGACCGTTGGAGGCTGACTGAGCCGACAAGACTGGATTAAGCTTCCAAAACCAAGAAGCCTTGTCAAAACTTATCCTTTCACACTAAGTTTGACTTTTGACCCCACTTACACAACATACAAATGTCACAAAAATATATTAAATTTATCGTCAGGATTAACGGCCACAGAAGATTAATCAATACCCACCTTTTTCTGTACAATAAATCTGATATCTTTATGTATCAATGTAACTATCTCTGATTGCAAAGTAAGCATCAGACATTGTAGATTTCTTCTTAGCGCTTTTAGGCGGTGGCCAATTAGATTATATAAAGAGCAGCCGACGGAGTTTCGTCATTTTCGCATTTGCTCTTGATGGGTGGTGGATGCGTTCGCGCCTGCACCTAATAAACGTCGTTTTTCGCTGTTATTGTTGGTAAGTAGACAATATTTTGATTGGTATGGTGTTAATATTGGTAATTGTTCAAACTGGAAACGATTTATTCTCAAGCCTATCGTTAACGTTGAATAATAGCAGTGCCACGCTGCTCTTGGAAACCTGGCAGCTTCGGCCTTCAGTTTATAACGTTACCTAGCACATCAGGCAGGATGATGATAACCCTCTTGAAACATCATCGGTTAGGTGACGCAGACAACTTGTCGATCTGATCCTAATTTCACACACGTACACAACTACTAGTAATCTCAAGGGATCATCTACAGCGCCGACAAACTCTAACCCCCCCCCCCCCCCGCGCCACACTTCCGGTTTAGCACCGTTGCCACATTACTAGTATTTTGACAGACACAATAGCAACTTTCACTATAGTCACCTTATAATCATTGGACGGTTTCAAGTTAAAATTGTAAATATATATAAATAAAAACCTTGTTTGTTTGACATGGTGTTATTTTGTAAACAATCAATAGGAGCTATTCGAGGATACTCATGGAAATGAAAGTTGAAAGTACGTTTTAAGTTAGTAACTGTTAACGTGTTACCTGTCCTACCCAACATCTATTTACTAGCGCAATGTAGCGGTATGATTCGATGGATAGTCCTGTGGATAGTACAATAGCAATACATTCCAAAATCATATTGGCATCGTATGAATTTATGGTGGACAGGTCAGCAGGAAAACTGTAACAGTAGGACGGTTATGATGTTGGGTTAGCAAACTGGAGGGCCCGGATTCGAACCCCGGGAGCCAGGAGACTGTTTCTACGCCTCTATCTTGTAGCCTGAGTGCCAGCCTCTGTAGTGACTGCTGGCTTCTTAACCATGGATTAGCAACAGAGGCGGCGGCAGCAAATTTCGTTTGGGGGGGCGAACTTTTACTGACAAAATTATGCCGCACATGTAGTGCCGAAGGCACTACCTGTCGCGCCGGAGGCGCGACCATCCTAGGGGGGTCCGGGGGCATGCTCCCCCGGGAAAATTTGAAATCTTGACCCTCTAAAACGCCATTTCCTGCGTTTTGACTGCCAAATTTTGCTGCGAGACTAAGCTAACTTTGATGGCAATTCTGTTAGAAAGACACATGGTTTTAGCGAGGGCGATGCCCCCCAAATATATTCACGATTTCGAGTGCGGAAGGTGCAAGCTGTCCGAGGTTGGTCTGGGGAAATTTTAAAATCTGCACCCTCTGAAACCCCATTTTCTGTATTTTGAGGGACAAATTTTGCTGAGGGACTATGCTAAATTTAATGCAATTTTTGTCAAAGAAAGATGTTTAAGGGGCGATGACCCACGCCTCAACCATTTCGTTGTGAGCGCCGGAGGCACACTTAGTCATCCGCGGCTAGGGAGGTCCGGAGAAAATTTTGAAATCTTGACCGCCTGAAACGTCATTTCCAGCATTTGAGGGCCACATTCTGCTTGCAAACTAAGCTAAGTACGAAAGTTAAATTTCTATTAGTTTAAAAGTTTTTTGAGAGCGACGCTCCCGCAACATATTGTCCTACGCCGACATGGCCGAAGACGCGAGTCGTCACAAGGGAACTCTGGCGAAATTTTTAAATCGGGACTCTCTGAAACGTCATTTCTTGCGTTTTCAGGCGTAAATTTTGACGTTAGACTAGTTTGATTGAATGAAATTTCCATCATCAAAAAAATACACAAGGTTTCAGCTTGATTTTTTGGGGGGGCGACGCCCCCCCAACATATTTTTCGGGGGGGCAGCCGCCCCCCCTGCCCCCCCGGTGCCGCCGCCACTGAGCAAGCATAACAGTTAAAGGTTGTGCCAGCAGTCACTACAGAGGCTGGCACTCAGATAGAAGCGAGTGGAAACAGTCTCCTGGCTCCGGGATTCTAATCTGGGCCCGCCAGGTTTGCTAACCCAACATCATAACCGTCCTATGGAGGCTATCTATCTGTGCTTCAAAACTGCAAAATATCTCCAGCAGGAGAATGCCCATGATGCCGGCCCAGAACAACCGCCTGGTCCTGCTGTACGGGTCCCAGACTGGCCAGGCGAAGGCCATCGCCGAGGAGATACACGAGAACGCTGAGAGACACGGGCTCCGGACCGACCTGTTTGGGCTGGAACTCACAGAGAAAAAGGTAAAGGTTCAGCTTGGTAACCATCCTATTGGAAAGGCCCTATGTTGTTGGTGTTGGAAGTGTTGCCCGCCCGCTCGGGTCAGCAAGTAGTGCTCACCTGGGAGATTTTACAGTGTTGATTCTAATTATGGGATGGCAGCTGTCAAAAAAGGCCATTTGGAAAGCTAGACCATTTTTTTCTTCTGAAAAAGATGTGGTAGCATGCATACTACCTTTGCCAGAAGGTTATGTTTTCATTTTTGCAATGATGGAGTGGTTGAGGATGTTATGTGTGTTTGTATAATTTTGACAGTATAAGTTCAAGAAGCTGTGCTTGATAATAAGATTCTTTGGTGTAGGTTTGAGCCCCCTAGTGGCTTTTTTTAAAAGCAATGGGCCTTCTTGGAAACTTTGAAGGATGAGACCTCAAGCTGGGGAGTTGAAGTACTTAGTCTGGCATTAAACATGCTTTATCATTTATGTATTTCCATATTTTCCCTTATTCACCCCACAGTTTGATGTGACAAAGGAGTCGTGTGTTGTGTTCGTGTGCTCCACCACCGGAGACGGAGACCCACCAGACAATGCCACAAAGTTCTTCCGCAGGCTGAAGAAGAAGACACTGCCTTCAGATCACTTAGCTCACCTCAGCTTCACAGTTTTAGGTCCGTATCATTTTTGTTTTCTGTATCTAACATTTTGTATACCAAACGCCCTTCCAGGCGCTACATTGTCATATCTTTAGGTTAATTGATGCCTTTCTAGTTTGAGTTTTATTTGTAACAATGTTTTTTTCTGTGTCTTCAGCAACATTATGTATATCCAACATCCTTCCAAGTGCTACACTGTCATATCTTTATGCTAATTGATGTCTTGTTTAATATTTACCTGCAACAATGTGTTATTAAGTTTTATATGTTTAATGCAGGTTTAGGAGACTCCAACTACACCAACTTCTGTAACTGTCCTAAAACTCTGGACAAGAGACTACAAGAGCTGGGGGCCAAACCATTCTACCCTACGGGGTATGCAGATGATGCTGTGGGGTAAGTGAGAGCTAGGAAACAACACGTCCACTGTTTGTAGTGCAGACGGAATGGAATGTATGGATAAGGGTAAAAATTTGGCTCCGACATGAACTTCAACTTGTATAACATTTAAGAACACAGGATGTAGTAAGTTCATCAATTTTTACAAATCATACTCCACAGTTGCAAGTAAAGCACAGTGTAGCATCATGATGCTCTCTCTAGCAGGACCTGGGACGTAGATGGTGGCCTGCCTGTGTAATCAGCCATTTAATTCCACATAGATCGAATGTAGAGTGTATTCAGTGTATTCTACGTATAGCATAATGGACACTTGGACGATTTAGTGTTATGCATATCCCAATTTGACATAATACATAGTAGCTGCCTTTCGGAATTTAGTTAGTAGAGGGTTGACAGACCCCTGCAGATGTACAGTGCACTAGTACTTAAAGATTCAGGTTTTGCAATCTTATGTCAGATTGGAGGATGTTATTTTCCTAATCTCCATGCTTTTATGTAGAAATAGGTTTGACCAACTGCAGGTAATAAGTGTTTCATTTTTTTTTTCAGTCTGGAGATTGTGGTAGACCCCTGGATAGAGGGGTTATGGACGGCAGTGCGCAAACAGCTGGGTCTGCCGCCTGAGAGCTGCACTGTTGCCGGGGAAACTGTATCCATGGAGACCACAGACAATAAACATGCACCAGGAGGTGTCCCAAACTCTGTAGTTCAGGATAGTAGTGGAGAAACAGAAGGAAAGATTGATATGAAGGATGGAAGAACAGGGGAAACAGAAATTAATGGACAACATGATGATAATCCAGAAAAAGTCATTGAGATTCAGTCTGATTTTAAAAACAAAGAAATTGTTAAAAGTTATGAAGACAGCACAAATGATAGGACTAGTATGGCTCATACTGATGTAGCAGAGGCAGTTACACACAGTATTGAACTGGAAAACAAAGGTGGTGTTATTAGTACTACCAAGCAAAGTACAGGTCCACAAACTGAGAACACTGCATCAGATTGCTGTGTTGATGCCACAGACAGCAAAACGACAGACAAATCAGAAAATAAGAAAACAGCAGAAGCTAGCGGCACAGAGAAGCACATCCTGGAGGCTGATACCACTGGCAGTAAAGACAGAGATGGGCAAGTTGTGGATACCGTAAAGGAACAAGCTGGTCCCTCTCTGAGAGTGTCTGTCCCCCCTCTGTGTGATAGTGGACTGACTCTACCAGCCAAGCCTGTACCATATTTGGAGGTGGAGTTTCACCCAGAGGAAAGTCTGGTAAGTGATGGTTACAAAATTTAATCATCTATTGTATGTCTGGGTGAAAAGAACATCTCTATGGAAAAAGGGGAAGATAAAGAGTTAATATGTCATTAGAAACAAGTCTCATGGCTTTAAACAAGTTGAAACCAACAACCATTAGAGTCAATTCCATATTACCGAGAGGGTGTTTCTTGCCTTTTGTTCTAACATTTTGGAAATCTTTGTGACAATCTAACTGTGATAAGTAACTGTTTAGAACTATTTATAACATCTATGTGACGTTCTAAATATTTCTATAGTATTCAAACATGTTAGAAAGAATTCTAACATCAAATACATTATCTCTGTTAGTTTCTAAACTGTTCCAACATAGATGTATCATTTGTGATCACATGTTCGAACATAGAAACAATATGATGAAACTGGGTCAGTGGGCTGGGAAGAGGGCAATTCACACATCCCTGCCAAGTGCAGGAAATTATGTCTGTCTGCCACCTTCTCACAAAAGACTCACCAGTGAAAATCTAAAAATACAAGAGCCAAACAAAGGACCAAGCTTAGCAGCTTTGTTTATGGGGGCAATAAAAGTTTTTATGGAGGGAAAAAATGACACAAAATGTTGGAACATGTTGGAACAATAACAAAAACACATAGATGTTTGAAAATTGGTCTAAATAAAGAGATAATTATATCATTACTTTCCCAAATGTTCCAACAAATATAAAAAGGTTCAAACATGCTTAAAGTTTCATTTTGAAATGTTTGAACAATTTCAAACTTTAGTGACTGAAATGTTCTTTTACTCAAAATAGTTCAAACTTATTACAAATATTATTTCAAAACCATCTCGGTGACTTGGAATTGACTCTATGTATACATATTGGTGAATTCGTACATTAAGATTAAACAAGTCTTTTCCCATTTACAGTGTATTGAGAAGCTGCCCTTGCAAGGTGGCTGTCCCTTTCCCTCAGCAGCTGCAGATGTTGTCATGGCAACAGTTACCATGGCAACTAGACTCACTAGGCATGATGCTGTGAAGACAGCACTGGACATAGAACTGGATATCTCGGTGTGTATACTTTTTATTTCGTTTCAGTTTCCTCGCTGCCCTTTTCTTTAGGGGGGAGGTTTCACATAGACAAGGCCAGATAAAAAGACATATGATGTAGACTTCTCAACCTCTGCGTCATGGAGGAGGCTGACACATCTTTTAGATTGTCTTGCCCATCCTAATTTCTGAGGTTTGGGGACTATGTTTGGCTCTAGTGTCAGCCTCCTCCATGACTTCCTAACACTGGCCATCTTGAGACTTCATGCATGTATTTGCAGTTGTTTCTATCTTAAGACTGTAGCTGTGTAGTTGTAACCAATAGAGACCAATCTTCAGTGTCCATCACAGTTCAACCAATGGTAGCATGGCAATTATCAAGTATTTGCATTTTTAAGTGTTTTTTTTTTTATAGATTTCATTTTTTTTATACAAAGGTTGTTGGTGCTGTTGGATCAGTTTATCTAATGTTATATTCTTAAGACGTAGAAAAAACTGTTACATTGATTCATCGTTAATTGACAACTGATTGTGTTATGGATGTATTACACTCCTTTACGTTTGGGACCGCATTGTAATATGTGCATAAAGCTGTCTGTATATACATATGTAAATACTTTTCGTTTTGTGACCGCATCTGAACTGTGAGCAGCGACATCTGTCCTGCAGTACAATGTGAACCAGTCAGAATTGTCCCTGAAGAAGGTGACAGACGGTCACCGAAACGTCGGTGAGAATAAAGCACTGGTTGTGTAAAAAGAGTCTCTTCATTCAGTGACGTACCAACCTGATGAAACTGTTCACGGATATTCAACAATTCGCAATATTAAACAGCCATCAGTAATCACTGTATGATTTGTATACCTAGTGTCAATAACTAAAACTTGTGCTTGTAACTTCCAGCATACAAGTTTTAAGTACGAGCCTGGCGACTCCTTTGGTGTGGTTTGCCCAAATGATGAGACTGAGGTGCAGGATTTGATTCACAGGTATGATAAAACATATAGCAAAAATACTTACATCAGCTGAATACTGTAAATTTTCAAACTTTTATGGTCACCTCCCCACTGTGACGAAGGACAAATATTTGTTTCCATTGTTTTACTAGTACAATAGAATTTAAAATCTTGTACTACAGAATTTCCATTCTATTGCAAGATAGGACCACAACAAGTAAATTGATTTACAGTACATAATGTGAAAATGATTTGGATAATACTGAATATGTTTTATGGTCTTTACTGATGTCTACCTGCTTTAGTAATGTACATGTATTTATTTTTAAAACAGCAAATTATAGATTGACTGCTTGAATATCTGACTTTCACAAATCTTCAACTACAGACTGGACCTTACAGACCATGCTGACACGACCTTCAGTGCCAAGGTCATCGAAGGAACCAAGAAACGAGGTAGATTTATCATTGCTTTCATGTTATTGCTTTTTTTTTATACATGAGAATGCTAAAGTAAAGCCATTTTATTCTTCTGCAGTGTTTATATGTGTTAAGAATGTGTCTCACATCTGAAATATTCACCTGTCCTTACAGCAGCTGCAGTCCCCGCCCACCTGCCTGCCAGGTGTACCTTCCGCCATGCACTCCTCACCTGTCTGGAGATCAGGACGGTTCCTAAGAAGGTGAGACACCTGAAGCACCCGATAACACTTGATTAGCCCGTAGCAGCCACTGCCTTTGGGTTGATACTGACACTGCAGAATTGTTGCAACTGCAAACTTAACAAAAACCACTTTTCCTTCCTAATACAAAATCAAATGCCAGCAAAAGTAAATGAACCTTTTGCACAGTAAATACCTCGCAGTGCCCGCATTATACTATTGCAAGATATGAAAAATGTGTACAAATGTACCATTTAATGGTTAAGAGCCTGTATGATATTAGAAGTTGTAATGTGTTATTTCATTGCAGGCCTTCCTCAGAATGTTGGTAGAACACACATCTGATGCTGTGCAGAAGCGCCGCCTACAAGAACTGTGCAGTAAACAGGGTACTGCAGATTATGCCGCCTTCATCAGGGAGCCGAATCTGAGGCTGCTTGATGTACTGACAGCTTTCCCATCATGCTGCCCTCCATTTGAGCGGTTGCTAGGTAACAAGATACTCTGTACTTAGTAATTTTGGTCTGAATATAGTTTGCGCATTTGCCATCTGCAATAGCCTAAGTATACTGATGGAAAACCTTTTAATCGTTCTTTAAACTTCTTTTTTTTATAGAAATGCTGCCAAGGCTTCAACCAAGACCATACTCTGTGTCAAGGTATGAAATGTTCAAGACTTTATTTACCTATCGTGAAAAATGGTCTTAATCTTAGAATCCAGAAGGACTTCTTTATATATGTACCCATGTTCTCCTGTGTTGTGGTAGAAAAATTGCAAAAAAAGGCATATCTCATTTGTGTGGTTTTAGGAAGTTTCATGTTCTGAAAAGAGTGCTTGAACTGTAGATTGACAAAATATTCTTCTCCATTTCATATTTCAGCTCCCCACTGGTCAGTCCAGACAAACTACACTTTGTGTTCAACATTGTGCACATCCCGTCAGGCAGCGGGAGGGCTGCCCCCTGCACTGGTGTGTGCACAGGATGGCTGGACAGGCTCACCAGGCACATGCAGACAGGGGTGTATGGGGACATGGCTGAGGAAGATGGGGTTGCAGAGAAGATAGGCCAGATGTCCCTTAATGATCCTTTGAAGGTAAGTATATTACTTTGTCATTTACAAGTGCAAATGTTTTTAGTGCAAACGTTATTCAGTATTGGTACAACACCTCAGTCTTTACAGTTTGTTTTTATTTCAAAAACATTTGGTTAGATGATGCATCAATTTTCAGGACCAACGGGCAATGTTACATAGGATGGGGCTTAGATGTATCATTCAGAACATATTCATGCTCCTTTACTTTTGATCTTCGTTTAAGCTATTCAGGCTTTTTGAGGTAACTTAATGGGAATAATGTGAAATGAAGGCTGTATTCTTATTTTCTACAGATTCCAATCTACCTGAGAACCAACAGCCACTTCCGTCTCCCAACTGATCTCTCTGTACCCATCATTATGGTGGGACCCGGGACGGGTGTGGCACCTTTTGTAGGATTCCTACAGCACAGGTAAACTATACTTTTGATTGACAGTAGTTGCAGATGGGTTGATGAAGAGTGTTTCTTCCTCTCACCTATTAAATCTACTTAAAAGTTGGAATGTATGCAGTGATTTTATTTTTGCGTTTTTTCGAAGCAACATCTCGACCGGGAAATCATGTATCAATACTGTACTTCAGGATTGTTTCAACTTCTGACTTAGAACTCCACAAAAACATCATTTCTCTTCCTATCCTGAAATTAGCTCTCTTTGGATAAAAATGAATTGATGGTACTCAGACTGTTTGTTTGTTACAGGGAGAAACAGAGAGAGCTATCCCATGATGCAGTGTGTGGGCCCAGCTGGCTGTTCTATGGATGCAGGCACAGAGACAGGGACTATCTCTACAGGTTAGCCTGATTTAATCGCACTTCTTAGGCCCGTCCTATATTGCTGCATCCATCAACAAGCTCCTGATAGCGGAGTTTGCGTTACACAGACTACTCTACAGGTCAGTTGGAAAACTCTTCAGTCTGTCTGGACACAAATTATGTGCATCTAGAAAAGCTAGGAACAAAAAGAAATGAAACACCTTTGGTTTGACTCGTCATTCAATTTAAGGATTGAAAAATTTGTATGTAGAATAAGTTTTCTTTTCTCCAATGAGTTTTAAGTTTAAAGATCAAATTTGGACCATAAAGAAGTGCTGTTTATCTTCTCCCTATATTTTCTGCAGTTAATCAGCTGTAGCCAAACTGCTCAAATCTATCATAGAAAAATGTAATTGGTTCAGTTTATTTAGATTGTCATTGCCAAATTAAGTGTAAAGTGAAGACAATCTGCCAAATTTGTGGTAATACATAGCCGCTGTGTTTCTGAATTTAGCATAGAGTGTTGATGGTACCTCCTATGTAGGCCTCAGGACAAGTTATTATAACATTGTAAGTATGGAGCTATTTGTATGTTTCAAATAATGAGACGTTTATTGATGTTTACTCTATAGGGAAGAACTGGAGCGGTTGGAAGCTGCAGGTGTGCTGGACCACCTGGTGGTGTGCTTCTCCAGGGAAGAGCCTGTTGCCACGGAAACAGATGGAGCCCCACCTGCCCGTTATGTACAGGATAACCTGCATCACCATGGTGATGACGTGGGGAGGATGCTGTTGGATGAGGGAGCTGTGCTGTATGTTTGTGGGTGAGCAACTGTTCTAGAAAAAAGAAAAATGGGATCCAGTTTTATCAAGCATTGAGCTTTCACAAGATCTAAGAAGGCAATCAGAGATAGCAGACTGCATCTCTTTACCCATACTGCTTTGTGAATTTTTCACCATTTCATCCCCACACAGGCAAAAATATGAGGATGGCAACACTGCATTCGTATATTTAAATGTAAGTAGGAATTGTAGAAATTCACATAGACGCACCAAAAATTGTACTTCACTATCACTTCCTTGATGATTTCTTTCTGAATTGTATCACCAGTGATGCCAAGAACATGGCCAAGGATGTGAATGAAGTCATCACACAGATTGTGCAGAAATACAAAGGTAAGCTTTCAGTTTCACCTGTCAATGAAATTTATCATGTATTAATATACATGTGTACAGTATGTAGATTTAGTAGTATTATAGAATAACTACAGTTTAACAGTGCAATGAATCTGATGCCATAACTTGTTACCTCTAGGTATGACTGGAGGGATTGTTTTTGTTGTGTGAGTGTGTCTATGTCTATGTGTCTGTGTGTTTATGATTGTTCTTCAATAATTTATCCCAATACCTGTCTCCATTGCTTAAGTTCCTATTCCTAACATTATCCTTGCTGTTTTCCTCAGGTTGTACCATTCAGGAGGCTAGGAACACAGTCTTCCAGCTCAGACAGGACAGACACTACATTGAAGATATCTGGACTTGAAGTGTCATGTTGGGAAAATAAGCAGTTTTAAATGATGTAGCCATTTCAGTGGTTATCTTAATTTTAAAAAAGAAAAGTCCTTCTGTAATGTAAAGTAAGTCAGAAGGAGGCAAGAAAGCAGAGTGAGGTGTTATAGTGAGGTGAAATGTTATCTTTCTACTTTGCAGTGTAGAAGATAAAAAAAGATAAATCAAGGGGAAGAGTAAATTCCACTGCACTGAGATTTCTGTTTGAATGATGACATTATTAGTAGCCTTCTTGATGCAATATGATTGCTTGTTGCATGGTGATACTATATGCTCTGAGGTGTGTATTTCATACATGAGAAAGGTGATAGTTCTGCAATACAGTCATCAGGCTGATTGTTTATGGAGACAAAATGTAACGTTACCACTTTTGAATTTTACAAAAAAAAGAAGATGTGCAAAAGCAGAATCTGTATATCTGCTTAGATCTCTAGTTCAGAGCTCTTTAAGTGGTTGTAGAGTAATGAAAACACCTTCAAAAATATCACATACAGCCACGTTGAGTTAAAGCACCATATGAAGGGCCTTTGAAGTGTGGTTTAGTTTACTGAAGAAATACAAGTCACCTTGAGATGTCACATCGATAGATATGTTGCCATGTTGATCTATAAAACTGTAAGATGGTGAAGGGATAAGATTGTGATGGTAATGAATGACAAAGATTTGTGTACATGCACTCACATATGTGAAAAGAAGTTCCTGTTGAACTGGTAGTTGTGATATTTCTAACAGCAACTAGCTATAACTTCTTTTTTTTCTCTTTATATTGTTTATCAAAGTTCTTTTATTGCAATCTTACTAATAAGGGATAGTTTTAAATGCACCTAGTTATACCTTTTCCTTGATGTTTTGTATTGTTAAGTTTAACGTTATAAAACATTTATCATTTGTTAAGGGTCGTTAAGCACTCTTGATCTTACTAACGGGGGGTTTTGTTTTCAGCACCAATAAAGTTCTGTATATCAATTTATTTGCCAAATGCTTGTGATTGTTGGAAAACTAGATCTAGACAGTTAGAAATGACTTCGTTTCTTCGGATCTCTCTCTCTGGAAGTACAGGCATAAATTATAACTTAACTGCAGAAACGCTCACAGACAAATCAAATACAATGCCGCACTCAAAGTGACTGCTTAGGCCATCTACCGATTCAAGGATGAACTGCACCAATTCTTATGTAGGACGCTTATGCAATCTTGGATTTCCCGAGCCCTCTGATTGGTCCTCCGCATGACCTGATCCTTCGGGTGATCAAATGGACCAATCACAGCGCTCGACATACAGGGTGCGGATTACGATGCGATCTTGACAGCCGGCGAACGCAGTTCTACCTGTGTCTCTGAGATAACTGCAGACTTTAGAGACGATAGAGTGCAATAATCATGGAGATGAACGATTCCGTGATCACCACAGTTCGGCTGATGGCCGACTACATGCCCGACAACCCCCTGAGCGGCCCTTTCGAGGCGAGTTGGCGGTACATGACGGCTCACTACACCGAGTTCCAGATTGCAACCTGGGGGTCACTCATTGTTCATGAGGTAACGTTAGGGTAGATATATTCGTACTGATTGTCATCGGATAGAAATTATAATTATAACAAAATCAGTAGTTAATATATCTGGTTATGATCCATTTTGTTATCCAGTGAAGTTTTATTGAATGTCGCAAGCTCATGATTCGGCATCGATCAATTCTAATAGCATTTATAGCGTCATTCAATATCATCACAGGTGGCAAATGAAACCTTAAGAAATGACAACATTTAAGACGAACTTCTCTTTACATTCAATGTAATTTTCTGGGAAGTCATTATGTGTTAATTAAAAATCGAAATAGCATCATACAAAAAGATGGCCTATATAAGTTGCTAATAAAACAGTGCGTGTTGAAATCAAATCCCCAAATCACGACAGTTTCCTTTTAGAAATATTAGAAGAAAAAAGGCAAAAACTGTGGGCATTATACCATTTATATAACAGATTGCTGTGCTTCGACTTTTTCGTGCTACATTAGAAATAGAAATAGACAATCGTGCTTGGAATGAAAATATTCCATTATT
>NC_049994.1:9171038-9175678 GCF_000003815.2 Branchiostoma floridae | reverse complement strand
TGTGCATTTTATCTAGCGGTCTCATAGTATAGACATTGTGATCTAAATGACATGATCCAAGAAACCCGTACATCTGCTCCGAGATAATGTGGACTCACTACGCCGTCGTCCATTGGATCATAAGTATGAGTCGATGTGACGTCATCAGGTGGTCTTGGCAGGTTGCATAAAAGATAACGAAATGCAACACGGAAGATAATGGGTACAAAATAGCACCTTTACAATCAGAAATGTTTTTTTTTTTAATCAAGAAACTTTTCCACGGAAACACTGATATTACTCTTAGATTTATGCAACGGGGATTGACACAATTTTGAAAAGTACGCCAAGAAAAAATGCAGTGTATTTTTATGCGCTCTATTGTAAACAAAACGGAAATCTTGACGGTTGAGTTAACGTTACCCATGAAGATGTAACATTACATGTACTGACAAGACATTTTCCTACCTTACCACCACAGCTACTCTACTTCCTGATCTGCCTACCAGGCTTCATCTTCCAGTTCCTGCCTTTCATGCAAAAATACAAGATCCAAAACGTAAGTATAACTGTGTTAGTTCTTTTTGAGAAGAGCACAAGAATTAGTTGTTATGCGTAATACGAAGAAAATCACAAGATACGATAGTGAATTGTAGAAAAAATAGCAAATAGATTGGACTTACTGCGTACATACTATTTGTACTTTCATTTTCCGACAGTATTACGTATAACAAACGCATCCACCCACAGAAACATAATTTCTGGAAAACACTTTCGAGTGTGGACATGACAGTACTAATAGTGCCATGTTTTATTTTTGTCCATCTTTACGATAACACTTTTCCCTACAGGACAAGCCGGAGACGTTGGCCGGACAGTTACAGTGTCTGAAGGTCATCATGTTCAACCACTTCTTCATCCAACTGCCACTCATGTGCGGAACCTACCACTTCACCCAGTGGTTCGGCATTCCTTACGACTACGACTCCATGCCGCCATGGTATTTGTTTATTTGTGTGTTTACTTATGTTTAGATATACCGTCAATATTAACGCTTTAGACAAGTTGAAGCCTTTAACAAATGCGCACAACTTTGCTATCTGGGCACCCATTTCTTTGTTTAAACAAGAAAATATCAGCTTGATAAAAATAATGATGAAGCATGTAACACGGCTATAATATTAGAAACTCACTGTGTGTTGTTTTGAAACTTTACTGTGGTCTAACGTTAGAGCCGCCATTTTTTAGACGATCTTTTAGTGCAGATTTTATAGGTTGCTACAGAACGAAAATGACCCGCTACGATGTTGATAAGTTTATTTTCCTGCTCTGCTGGCCGATTTAGCGACCTGTAGGTTGTTTGCACTTTTGTCCAATCTGTTGGTGGTGATATGTAGGTCATTGAACCACAGGACGGAAGACGTGTACACAATACACCTAGAAGTATTGGTCTAGGATACAGTGCATTCTAAGAACAAACTGCAGTTGTTCAAATTGTCCAGAGATCAAAACTTATTTGCATGGAATGCCAAGCTAACTTTTGTACGTAACATAAACAGGAAGCACACCTGAGGTACGTTGGCCAAAATTTGGCCCGAATTTCGATGCCCTGTACAATTCTGTGTAAGTGACCACCTCGTCTTTGTACCTGTTGTTGCAGGTACGTGTTGTGCATGCAGGTGTTCTGTTGTGCCGTGATTGAGGACCTGTGGCACTACGTTCTGCACCGCATCATGCACCACCGCAGGTACTACAAGTACGTGCACAAGGTGCACCACCACTTCCAGGTCAGCCACTCGTAACTATGTTTTTTTTTTCTTTGTTGATAGATACCTTCCCCAGAAAACAGAAAGGTTTTTTCGTTGCCGTGTGAGTGTGGATTTGTTATGTAAACTTGCGGTGATCATGAAAATATATCAGACATGTTACGTTATTATCTACAAGGAATTGAAAAATTGCCTCTTTTTTTCAGGTGCCGTTCGGAGCTGTGGCGGAATACGCACATCCGGTGGAGACAGTCGGTAAGCATCTGCCTATAGTTCTGTAATGATACTCAAATCTATATGCAAGATTTTAATTTCGTGCTACAACGGTTGTTTCAAATATTTCACCTCCTACCACGAACATTAAAATCAGTAGTATTTTATTGTATACTTTGTGTATCTTATATTTGTTTTGTTTGATTTTGTTTCACCGTGCAGTTTTGGGTACCGGGTTCTTCCTGGGTATCCTGACGTGCTGCACGCACATGGTGCAGATGTGGGCATGGGTGGCCGTGCGACTGATCGAGACCATCGACGTGCACAGCGGCTACGACGTGCCCCTCAACCCGCTTCACCTCATTCCCTTCTACGGAGGTTAGTACTGCATGACGAACTTTCGTCCTGTCACATTCGTCCTACGATCGTCATACGATCGCAAACTAGGGGTATTCTATGTCGTGCATATGTGGTATCAAATCCGGCTATCTTGTTACGGATATTATACTCTTTCATAGATCCTTGTCGGCAGTTGGTTCTGTCACTAATCGTACGAAAGCCAATGAGACATGCCATGTCGCGCTGTTACTCTGCATTTGAGTGATGAATAGAATGAAATAGATCTTACCTACATGCTGTTAAGGTAAAATTTAAGAAATCTATCATTCCAGCAAAAAAACGTACACTAAAAATGTTTACTCAGAAGTCAACGTTCATTAAATCGGGGAGGGGGAAGTTGCCGACTTCTGATACCTTTGATACATTGATGACGTAATATGTTACGTGCCAGCTAGTAGTTGCGTAATCCTTCGTAATGAAAGATTGGTCATAAATTTACTTTTTGTACATCATTTGGTCGTTAAATGAAACATGAGAGTTGACATATTTGTTATACGTTATTAATTTTGCCAGGCGCCCGGTTCCACGACTTCCACCACATGAATTTCACCGGGAACTACTCCTCAACCTTCACCTGGTGGGACCAGCTGTTCGGCACCGACCAGCAGTACAAGGACTACCAGAAAAAGATGGCCACTAAGGAGGGCGCAAAGAAACAAGAGTGACCTGTAGTACTTAAGTACAGTGGAAGTGTCTTAGAAGAGCGATTTCCTTGTAAGAATATGTCGTGTACAATATGTAATCAAATTTAGGACGATTCAATTTTTAAGTGTGTGCAAACGTTACTGACAACGATTAGAGAACATTTTGTCTGTTTCTGCACCTTTGGTGTTCGTCTCTAGGAAGCAAAGTACCCATACAAAATATAGTTGTATGAAGATGATATGTGCAGACGTACAAAAACTGACCTAATATTAGGTCTGGTAGACACTTTGTGACTTTCTAAATTGACGTGATATTCATTATCAAAGCAAGGATATAGTATATGAATGTAAATAGATTGAGTCCGATATAGTGAATGGTAATACAGTAATACACTGCACATTATTATGTATAATATATTTTTAATTCTTACAGTTGATGTTACTGATATAAAAGCAGTTGTCAAGTTGGTATTTGTGGTCTAGTGATATATATTGCTGATAAAAGTTTTCATCAGGTTTTCTTTATTTCTATGTATAGCAACAGGAATTGTAACTTTCCATGATAACATGAACAACCTGCCTTTGGCACATCGTGTATTTCAAGAATAGTACTCGCAATGTGACGACCTTCTGTCAAATAAAGGTACAGAGAAAAACATTGTGACATCATTCCGAATATTGTGCAGGACATATAACGTTACTACCTCCTTCGGGAATTTTTTTCGATTGTTTTTTTTATTTTTTATTATTGTTTATTGTCTGTGGCCATGGCCTCTTATTAATTATCTAGTAAAAGGTAAGTAAAGGAGGTGCGAACGGATGGCCAATTTATGAAAAAGGAAATTATGTCCATTTCTTTCACCATCTTCTTGAACAGGACAACGTACATATACATGTACAACCTGAAAGAACATTTTATAATCTGATGGTACCAGATGCCCATCATTTGCGGATGAACAGCTGGACAAAAACGTCAAACTTCCGAGGTTGTCAAGAAAAGAAGGGACTGTCCACATTGAATTTAAAACTCCTCAGCACGTACAAAAATTATCTGAACGTGAATATAGGTGGCGCTTCTATTGTGTTACATTGGCCCCTTGCCCGGCGACTACAAATCGTTTCTTTCAAGGTTTCTTTTATGTCAAGTAGTCTCAAATGTAAATCGACATGTATGCGAAGGCGTCTGGACCTGTTCAGGGAATTGTTCACTGATGTATTGCATATTTTCATAGTTTACCAGTCGGAATCGCAAACCCTATCAGAGCCCAATGTGCAGTACCGCTCCCGGTCGTTGACAGAAAAGTAGCAAAAGGGACCGTCAAATTGCCAACTTTTGGTCTTTTCGGGAATGGGGAAATTGTGAAAGGCTCACAAAGGGGTTTGTATTCTGGGGTTTATTTACACTTTTATTTCGAAATCGCCACCACTTAGGATGAAGAATGAGAAACATTTCACTAGCAGAACAATGGGTTATGATATTTTCCCTTTATATACCAATAAAGTGGGTTTTGTTTGTTAAAATGCCAATAGACTAGATTCTGTTATACTGTCGATTACTAGTATATGCCTTTGGGAAAGACACTTTTCAATACTTTACTCACTTCTCACAGGTGTAAAAACGGGTAACGTTACCTGACTT
>NC_049994.1:9154349-9170313 GCF_000003815.2 Branchiostoma floridae | reverse complement strand
TGACGGAGCACTACACCGAGTACCAGATCGCTACCTGGGGATCTCTGTTTTTTCATGAGGTAAGGTCCTGGTGTGGGTTTTGCGAAATTTAAAGTGAAGGAGGCGATGGCTGTTAGTACATGTAGAAGGTATTGGTTACTGTGACAAGGTGGCCTTTGACGTATGACGCATTACGTTACAAACATTTTGACGCCTTGTTTTTCATAAATCTATGTACTTGTAAGGACCGGACTGTCTTGTTAACATTACACCTGTCCTTTTGCTCAGAAGCCTTGCTTGGGACACCTGCGTAAGATTGTAATACCTGCTAATTCAGATATTGATGAGCACACTGGTTTCATTCTTTGCCGTTTGAACTACCTTTGTTCATTGACATTGTAATAATGTCCTTGCTTTGCACTGTGAGTTCGAGATTGCTATAATCATATATATGGTAGTCCGCGTGGCTATGAAATGATTTTTCAGATATTTTGATAATTTTCATATTGAATCGGCATTCCAATTGCAAGCTGATTTATTCCTGAATAGTTGTGGCTTACCACAAAGTTTATTTTACGTAAGGAGACTGTTGTTTACATAGTCACTGGTTTGAGACCTTTGTACTGTGCTACAGATCACTTTTGTACCGTTCTGTAGGTCACTGACTTCTTGACAGATGAAAAAAAATGCTGACAAGTAAAACAAACTTTAGTCTTTATTAACAATAACAATGGATCATTTTTTTTCACAGGTGACATACTTTCTGATCTGCCTTCCTGGCTTTCTCTACCAGTTTCTTCCGTTCATGCAGAAATACAAGATCCAACAGGTATTCACCATATTGCATATTACAACTATAGCCGTTTAGAATCAACAGCGGGAATACTTTTTTGTTTTTCTACTTTAGAAAGTTGTAAGGATACTGTTTGTACTGTCTTTTTGTCTGTGGATCCTTTATCATTTTTTAAGCAGGGATAAAAATTAGTTTCCAAAATACATATTGCATGTACAGTATATGTGAAAGAGAGAAAGAGGCAAAGACTGAGAGAGAGAATGAGAGAGAAGGGGGGAGAGATAGAGTCAATGACTGTGTGTCACGGTGTGTGTGTGTGTGTGTGTGTGTGTGTGTGTGTGTGCGCGCGCGCACACACGCTCGTGCTTTGCGTGCATGTGACAATAGTCAGAGGGAAATAATAAAGGAAAATGATGAAATGAATTGTTTTCCCACAGAACAAGCCTGAGACATGGGAAGCACAACTGCAGTGCTTTAAGCTGCTGATGTTCAGCCATTTCTTCATCCAGATGCCTCTGATGTGTGGAACCTACCACTTCACTCAGTGGTTCGGCATTCCCTATGACTATGACTCCATCCCACCATGGTAAGAATGTCTTTTCCTATAGTTATTCATTCAATCATTCATCCATTCTTCCATCATTCTGGCTGTCCATCCATCCTTCCATCCATCTATCCATCCTTAATCCATCCATCCACCCATCCATCCATCCATCCTTCCACCCATCCATCCATCCTTTCAGCCATCTATGCTTAATCCATCCATCTATCCATCCATAATCCATCCATCATTCCATCCATCCATCCATCCATCCTTCCATCCATCCATCCATCTTTCCATCTATCCATCCATCCATCCTTCCATTTCTCCTTCCATCCATCCATTCTTCCATCGTTCCATCCATCTATTCATTCTCTCTTTAATTAACTCACACATTCAACACTAAATTGAAGAAATGTAAATTTGTTGTTTTGTATTATAACAAAAAAACATCTTTAATACAAAGATAGAGGCCTGACTAAAACCCTAAGTTTGTTGTGACAGGTATATCTTAGGCCTGCAGATATTTGGGTGCTTCATAGTTGAAGACGTCTGGCACTACTTCCTCCACCGTGTTCTGCACCATAAGAACTACTACAAGTATGTGCATAAGGTGCACCATAACTTTCAGGTAAGTACTGTTTATTTATTTTATTTCTGCAGGGACTTAGTTTGTGGAATAATGATGTTATCACAAAAGGTGTGACAGTGCAGACCAACAGGCTATTTCCTGCATTTTGAGTTACAAGTTTTGTTGAAAACAGCAAAATTACTGTCAGACAGGCCACATGTGACCTAGTAGCTTAACTAGCATCCCTGGTCAATCAAAATTTTATGCTTGTCAGAGAATGTGCTCCCAGGGTAAGGGGTGTGTTAGGCATCTTGCCTAAAAGTAGGGGTCTAATTTGTTATTATATGTTTAGAACAGTACATCCAAAGGACATATTGATGCATGCATGGCTAAAAGCCTGCAGATCACACATTCTGTAGATGACCCGACTATGTTTTTCTAGAATAACACATGGAAAGATCTTCAATTTACTGTACTCTAATTATGTTGGCATAAAGCAATTTTATCATCTCTTGCTCCTGTCTACTATAGGCACCGTTTGGAGCAGTGGCAGAGTATGCCCACCCAGTGGAGACTGTGGGTGAGTACTGTCAATTCATTTATTTTTTGTAGGAACACTATTTCATGGTAGAAGGGCAAAGGAGATTCTCGCAGTGTTTAAGTTTGCAATTATTCTACATTTCTGTAGAGTACTTATACCGGTATGTGTGGTTGAGAGGTCATCACCAAAACAAAACCACTGGGATTTCAAGATTTACAGTACATCATACATGCCAAATTTGCTGATCAGCATACCCATTAATGTTGCAGTCAGTGAATGTGAACATACTATAATATTAGGTGAATGCACGTTTGGTGCCAACATGGACACATTGTGTTGTCTTTTTACACTTCTCCCTGTTTAATACCTAGCCCTGTAACCAACAGAGAATGTGGAGCCAAATAGGTACTTTAGTGTAAAGGCAACCTTATAAGGAGTAAAGCTCATTTTTAACAATTTTTCCCAAAATTTCCCCAGTGCTGGGAACAGGGTTCTTCCTCGGCATCCTGTTCTTCTGCACCCACTTTGTGCAGATGTGGGTCTGGGGACTGTTCCGTCTGCTGGAGACCATAGATGTGCACAGTGGATATGACATCCCTTACAACCCCATGCACCTCCTCCCCTTCTATACAGGTACTTCTGGGGAATACTCACTAGTCAATAGTTATTCTTATAGAGGGAATGAGTGGACAGTTGGAGGAATGGATGGATAGAGGAATAGATCAAAGGATGGATTGATTGATTGATGGACAGAAAAATAGATGAAAGGGTAAGTCAATAGAGGAATGAATAGGTGGATAAAACTAGATGGATAGACAGATACATGGATAATAAGATGAATGGATAGATGGATGGACAACTGGATGGACGAATGGAAAAATCATGTGGATGGATAGATGAATGGATTGATGGGTAGATGGAGAAATGGGTATTTATATAGATGCAGATATGAATTATACCTTAATATTGGCTAGTGTAATGTAGTTGTGTATCCAAATTTAAAAGACGCTTGTATGGTATGTTTTGGTATGCTAACATGTACATGTTTTCAAACAGGTGCACGTTTCCATGACTTTCACCACATGAACTTCAACGGGAACTACGCCCCCACCTTCAGATGGTGGGACAAGCTGCTCGGCACCGACCAGCAGTACAAGGAGTACTGCAGCAAGCTGGGCACCAAGGAGGGACTGAAGAAGGACTAGGGACAACCTACTGCAATAATTCTGCAGTTGCAATTAGGTCACAGATCAGTCTCCAGCTGGAAATTTATTTCTGTCCCACTCATTTTATTGGAGCCCTTTCTTTGGGATAGACAGGGTGATTTTTTTCCATCTCAACAATTAGGGAAAATTGCCATCCCAGGCTAGAAGGCCAGGTCCTGGAGATAGCCCTGCTACAAAGGAAACGAAACTGTTGATTTGGTGGCAAATTTCCCTTCTGGGAGTGGTATGCTGCCTTTTTTGTCACTATGACTCCTTGAAAATGACCAGGATTTGCTGTAGTTAGAATGTGCAGGGATAGAATGTCATCCCTTTCAAATGAAATGCATCAGGAAGATTTTTTTGAAACTCTTCTCAAGTTGTCCAGTTAAGAAAGAAAGAAGCCAAACTGCATGCCCATGAAGTAATGGCCTATTTGCGGTGGTGTTAATGGACTCTGAACATGTTCAAAAATAAATCTGAATAATGCATGCGATACAACAATACTAGAAGAATCTAATACATACAAAAGACTTGTGGATCTGTTACCCGCCATTGATATTGATATGAAGTGATATAAAGTTCCTTGCTGATTAAAGTTTAGCACTTACTATAACCAACAAGCAATGCAGCATGGTACTGCACGAACATTGAAATATACATGTATGAAAGATCAAAATATAGAACTTGCATCAAAATGGTATTATGTGTATGGAATGAAGACTTAGTTAGTACTACATGTGGTTTCATGTAATTAATGTAAGAAATAAGAATGTTGACTTCTCAGATGACTTGTTGTTAAAAATACAACTTGTAACTTAAAAAATATCTGGTGTTGATCATTATAGTATTTAAGGTGTCAAGATTTTAAGACTAAAATGAATGCCAAAGAGAAATAGATTCAATGACAACAACGTCAAAATGACAGGATGTTTGCTTGGTCCTGTTTAATATACTTCCTGATATACATCACATCCTGCATGTGTCCATTGGTTTGGTTATCATTCAACTCAACATGATAGGTGCAGCATAAATATTGAAACATGGTCCTGTTGTTTCCAGTTTGGCAGTGACCACTCCACCGCAAATGTACGACACCATAAATATGTGCTTTCAATGTTGTTGTACTACTGTACTGTAGTATTGCTTCAATCATGAACTTTAAACAACACAAAGACTTCTTCCCTCTTCTACTGTGAAATTCACTCACAGTATTTTTACTGCATTACATACACTTTACATTATGTAAGTTTCTATTTCCTACCACTATCTTTCAAATTTATATTTACTTCTTCATACACAAAACACTTCATATTCACAAATACAACATTCACAAAGTATCATAGTTGTAATTGAAGACGAATAAATCTTTACTTCTGGATACTTTATTTTTATACAGACGTTTCGGAAGGCGTCCGCCTTCCTTCCTCAGTGAAAAGAAAATGAAGACAAACAATTTCTTGAAACAAGGACAAAAACTAAGACAGTCAACATCACAATTCCTTACGTTCAAGGTGTGTCAGAAAAGATAAGACGGATCCTACAAAGTCAAGACATCGCCACAAATTTCAAACCCTATTCAACGTTGAAACAGAGACTGGTGCACCCAAAGGACAAAGTTAACAAGAATATTAGGTCTAATGTCATTTACAGACTGAAATGCAATGACCCGAATTGTTTAGAGACTTACATTGGTGAAACAAGTCAGCCCCTGAAGGAAAGGTACAAGCAGCATTGTAGGGGGAGTACTAGCAAGTTTTCATCGGCCATTTGGCATCATCTGAACATTCACAACGATCATTCATTCTCCTTAGATACTACAGACATCTTAGACAGAGAATCTCGCTGGTTTGAGAGGGGGGTAAGGGAGGCAATTTATGAGCGGATTCATCGTCCTTCGCTTAACCGTAGGGGTGGGTTGAGAACTGAGCTTTCTTGTACTTGGGATAGTTTATTGAAGTGATTGATGGTTTTATTTATACACTTATCATGTTTTAATATCTTATTCCTTGTTAGTTCATTTTACTTTGCTTGAATTATTCTAGAACCTTGTCAGTTACCTTTTTGTTTGTTTAGAACATTGTTAGAACACCTCTATAGTTACCTGTGTTGTTTATTTTAGAACACCTTAGCCGTTACCTTTTTTGTTTATTTAGAACATAAGAATTATTCCTTGTTTCAAGAAATTGTTTGTCTTCATTTTCTTTTCACTGAGGAAGGAAGGCGGACGCCTTCCGAAACGTCTGTATAAAAATAAAGTATCCAGAAGTAAAGATTTATTCGTCTTCAATTGTAACGATTCCTGGATGTCTAACCTTCACAAACGTATCATAGTTGTAGCATGTAAAGAAAAGCCTGTTTTGTAAAAAGTGTACATCAACAAAGAATTAGCAATTCTGAACTGTTGCAATGACAGCTACAGGCATTAATGACATCATCATTCATTCTACAACACTTCTACACTTTTGTGGAATATCCTTTTCTTATTGAATACTCAGTGAGTTCTATTGTAACTACTTCACATTGATAGTCTAAAGAGAAGGTCCCCTAACACTACATTGCAAGTTAGACAGTAACAATCTTAAGACCATCAAAGGAATGTCTGCAGACTCTTTATCTGAAATCATCGGGGTTGAACATGCCCTGAAAGAAAAGAACAAAAATGTCATTGAATTCAGATGGTGTTCATTGATTGTGCACAAAATGACTTCAATACACCATAGGCTTTGTTTGCTACTATTTCTTTTATTCAGTCAAGAAGCCCAAAAATTTTATGAAATCATATACACATGTACAAGGAAACATACAGTGGTCCTACTAAAAAGGACACACACAGAATGTTCCAGAAAGTGAAACAGCATACTCTAGTTTACCTCTCTTACAGCTGAGGTAACCTTAAAGCACAAACATTGTGTCAGGCAGCAGAATGAAGGTTAGAAAATTCAGTATAGTAAGGAAATAAATGCCTTTGTCTTCGAGGATTACAAACTTTAAGGCAGGGCTGTCTCCAGCTTAAATTTTTTTCCGTCCTACGCATTGTTTGGGAGCAAATGTTGTTGATTCTCCTGGCAAGATTTGTCATTTCAAGCTTATCAATGTAAATTTTCAACAGTTTCATGTCATTTTTTGGACGGTTGGGGTAACATTATTTTCTGTCCCAACGAGCAAATTCCATCCCGAGATGGAAGGACGGATCCTTGAGACAACTCTGCTTTAAGGTTAAATTTTCCCCTGCTTTCTTATCCTTTAAACACTTCAAATGTGGTGCAAAAAGGCTTATTCAGCAGGAAGGAGGTGCTAGTAAGGGGGGTTTACCTTTGCCCGTCTGAGGATGGAATCCTTACTGGCGTCGTACGGATGGTCTTTGGACGGAATCTCCAGAACAGCAGGAATGGGGTTCGTGTGAGCGTCGATCACATGGCGGATCAGCTCTGCTATCTGTAAATTGTATGGAAAATATTACGTTAAGATTTTTTTCTTCTTTTTCTTTGTATTCCAGTTCCAGGGGAACAAGAAACAGTCAAATGTGTAGCTGATTGCTAATTTGTTGAACACCTGATTAATGGAATCGTAATTCTAACTACCTGCGGAAAAGGTACATGTAAGTTGTATGTCTTGAAACATTTGCAGTGGGTTTACTTTTGTGCTGTGACATCCCCACTGCACTATGTGTTTCCAATGTATCACTATACTGTACTACAGAACTGTTTCAAGCATGAACTTAAAACACTGGGAAATCCTCCTTTCCACTTCTAGTTCTACTGCAAAATTAAGGCACAGTGCAGAAAAACGAATTTATAGGACAAAGACATGTATATGCAATGTACCACTGCTTACTACAATATCTGCATCATAATGCATTATCATGATTGGGACGTTGATAAACCCAAATGGACAAACCTTTAAAAGAGGCCTAGAGAATGCTAAGAAGACTTACATTTTGGTTGATGAGGATGACAGCAATGTCAGTTCTTTGCACAAAACTCTTGAAAGTTTCCTCTATCTCACTTACACTGGTGTCTGTAGGGAAACAGAAATCAGTCAATGTACATGAATCTGTATTATTCATGACCATAGCAAGTCAATTTTCCAGATCAGAAATCTTTGCAACAATTGATTTTTGCCTTTAAAAAAAAGTCATTCCCCTTTAGGCTCTGCCTAAGTGTAATGCCTTGTAGAAGTGATACTCAGCGAGGCAGCCATAACTTCCGCATAAGTGTAGTTGTAATATAAAATGTTCTGACTTTATACATTTAGACTTGACTTTTAGTTTTAGCCTACCTTTTTCCACAACCAGGAAGTTGGGCTTTCTTTCCTTGTTCATCTCCCCGATACCTCCCAGCAGAAACCCAGTACAGGTGTCCTATGTTATGGGGAGAAAACAATACACATTTCATCTAAATGTTATAAAAGCCCATGTCAAACAAATCTGATTATGGATTTCCGACCTTCTTTGTGGTTGAGAGTCTGTCGTGACCTAACCTGTGGTTGGCAAGGATCTGCACTGAGTTTGTAAAAAAAAGTCGCAACACGCATATTCTGCTTGGATGGGATCAGAGGATGGATTCCGGCTACCCCCAAACCTATGATAACCTTGGTAGGGTAGTGGTCAAGAGATAAGTTATGGGGGTTGGGGGTTGATTTAATCTCCAAGCAGATGTTGGGAGGGATGATCTTATGACACATACACATTAAAATGTTACGAATGTTATCAATCTTTCCTCCACCGAATTCATATACGACGTACAAGTTTGACATCGTGTACTCTTAAATTATTGGCCAAGGCACAATAAAAAGTGATGATGTCATTTATCATGTGACAGGCAAAATTTATGCATGGGAAGCTGAAGGGAAAAAACAAAACAAGATTTGCTGAGATCTATTTCTGTCAATACGATGATGAAGACTATACAATTCTAATGCTAAATACACCTTAAATTCTTACCATGGCAATAACTTGTGGATAAAAGGTTTGGGAGAAAAAAAAGGCGTGTATAGAAAACCACCAAAAATTTGGTAACGTTAACATCATGTTCAACACGGAAATTTGATGTCCCCTGAACAATAATCCCGCCAAAAATTACTACAAAACCTTCTTCGAGTCTTTAAGATTCAAACACCGACCATAAGGAGGTGAAGGTATTTACAGAAACCACTCACTTCATCGCCGATCACAGAGATCAGCTTTCCGGCTTTCATCATCCGCGCCATCTTGGATTTAAGTGCCCTTTAGGGGTGAACCATTGATCTCAGCCAAATATTCCATCGAGAAAGTCGAACGTTTTGATTACTTATGATCAAGAAATGCATCTTAATATGGTGTTGTATTTACTACTTTTGTTCATGATTCTATTTTGTAAGGTATTTATACTTTTATGAAGGTATGAGGAACAAAAAGTGTTCCCTAAAGCCCTTTTCATAATTTATTGGTCTTTCCCCAAGAATATTCCAATATTGTAGCAGGTATTGAAATGTTGTGTAATTTATATAAAATACATTCAAATTGCTAATAAAATTGATTCCGTATCTATTTTTGGAGTAACATAGATTTATCATGTCCGAATTAAATAAAAGATATTATCGTTAATATCAGCATTGTATATTTTTCGACATTTATGTATCATCATTAACTAAATCCCCAATATCAAAATAGAATCTTCGTAAATCATGTGACCTTCCATCAGCTGATCGAGTTTATTTACAGTACCCATTGCACTGACATCTGGCACAGTCAAATAGTGATTTAAAACACTGTTTTATGGTGTTCCATTGCCCTCCACTGAGACAAAAACACACATAAAAGCACAGAGAAACAAACAAGACTGTAACGTTGACATCGTAACGTTTAAGTTCAGTGTTATTCACGTATACACCGTGTGTGTGTGTCCGTATTTGCTGCTGTTGTGTTTTTGTTCTCATATTACCGAAACTATATGGATTCTGACAGACAACATTGGTGAGTACATTGTCTTCTTTATTCTGTATTGTTAAATCTCAATGTAGTAAGCAACTCCTTATAATGATCATGATAAAAATTCTAAAGTATACAGTAATTTAGTGGTACAGCGTAACGTTACTTGTCTGCATCCGGATATTAAACGCCTAGTTTTTGTCGACATCTTGTTCCTTGTTTCGCCTCTTTTCCAAGCTTTATACCGTTTGCAGTTTCACATGTGTACAGAGAGTTTCCTCCCATGGTAAAGTCGAACGTATCTCGCTTTACTTTGATCTGTTAATTTATCATTTATCAATTATTTATTCTTTAGTCCGCTGCGAAAGTATGAAGGTCAGAAGTTGATTGACAAGTAATTCTAGTCGGACACGAAACATAAACAAACACTCCAGTTATAAATGCTACAGTCCAGTCCTGTTGCATTGGCGCATGCTTAGGACCGTGTCCCAATTGGGTTTCAGACGAAATTTATAAATAACTGATAAACAAAGGCCTAAACTGGAGTACATAGTTCAAACATATCGTGATTTTAGTTATGTAACAATAGGTTATACCTGTATTTGTGTAGTGTGACTTTGTGTCATTAAACTAAAAGCAAATATCAAAGACTAGGTATAATTCATAATATAGCCCTTTGTAATAGCCTCGGCTAGTTGGGTGACCTTGGCTTCCTGTAATGTCATCTGAATGAATGAATAAATAAATGAAAATATAGCAGTTGCTCTTACATAAAAAATGTAGTTTCCCACTAGTTATCTATGATTCAGTGATGCTCCTCATGTTTTAATTGATGTAAAATTTAAATCATGATTTCATCTCCTAGTGACACCAGCAATGAATACGTTCACCTGCAAAATCCCCACCTGAAGTCTATGACGTCGGACTTCCTCTATCACTTCAACCTGGGCACAGCCACGCACGACCTTCCTGCCATGTTTGGGGATGTCAAGGTCAAGTACAAATTGGCAAAAATAATCATAATGACATAAGTTTATGAATAGACATTTAACACATACAGAGTCTTATTGTCATGACAATTTGAATATGCATTTCAATTGCAATACCACTGTACTGAAAAGATCTTTCAAACACAAACTTTAAACAGAGGGAAAAACTACTCTCCAAGCGGAGGTTCAACTCTGGTTATTTTTTATGCGTTTTTAGGCATTTTTGTGGGGCTTTATATTTTATGTTGTAGTTTTCTTTATATCTTGCAGTCAAACAAAAATGGTACAAAATAGAAAGCCTGATAGATACGTCTAAAAACACATTAAAAAAAAGCCAGAGCTGAACCTCCTATCCCATCCTCCTGTGTTCCCAAGAAAAGAGATGAATTAACGGTATGCACTGTTATTTTCTTCACAGTTTGTAGTTGTTGGAGGCAGTGCAACTCGTATGGGGAAGTTTGCTCGGTACATCCACCAGGAGTTAGGCCTGCCTGAGTCTGAGGAGCCCCAGGACCTGGCCGATACTGACCGCTATGGCATGTTTAAGGCTGGACCTGTGCTGTCTGTTAGTGTGAGTAGAATATGATTCTTTGCACCAAAACCACTGTCTGAATACCAGCCACTACATGTGTTAAATGTTGTATAATGCTATAACATAGCCAGGTAATGTCGTCCAATCATAAGACTCCATTCCTATGGGTTACAGTCATAATGTCACATTATAATTCAACTCTTTGTAATATTTTAGTAATGTCAGCGCCAGTTTGAATTTGCTTCGTGATAAAATGTTCCCTTAGTGTTCATGGTGACATAAATAATTCGCCAAGGAGCTATAACCACAAAATAAACCACAGAGTGAGCAAAGCAAACAAGGTGATTTATTCAATGGCAGTACTCCCTATTAAACCACTGGCGTTGTGTCAATATTCCCGGTATTTCAGCTAGCCATTGATGACATGTAACATTGTAACCTAATGCAGTAATGTTGAATTATAATGTTTCATCATGTAGTTTCACGCAATTAAAAAAAAACAGTTTTTAGGACATCTGTTTGTTTTTTCTAGATTAAAATAATACAGCTTTGATAAGGTCTTTTGAACCATTGTTCCAGCATGGTATGGGGATGCCGTCCATGTCCATCATGCTGAATGAGTTACTGAAGCTACTGTACCATGCCAGGTGCAGTAATGTCGTCATGTTTAGGATGGGCACTTCAGGGGGGCTAGGTAAGTACCAGAAGTAACTACAATAAAGTCTTTTTTGTCTTATTTAGTTGTTCTGATAGTATAGTAACATCTTGTCTATGGGTTGAAAGAGTTGAAAGCAGCACCACTGTCTTTTGCATTATATTCTGTTATATTCTGCATTTTGAAGGAAGAGAAATTCTAAGAAGGTTGAGATCTCTTGCAGCAATTTTAGCATAGCGTTCTAAATGCTACAGCCTTATGATATTATACATACTATTGTCATTGTGACTGTGAAGTGTTGACTTTGTGATACACTTGTATATGTATCTGTAAGAAAGACTGAGATGCTTGTTCATATTTACAGGCCTTGAGCCAGGCACAGTTGTAATCAGTAAGGCAGCTGTGGATTCCTGTTTCAGACCGAGGTATACACAGGTAAGCATTGTGGTAGAAGTCTACCTGCTGGTTAATATTATCTGTAACTATCTGATGTGCAAGCATTTCTGATCCTTGTCTGACGGAGAACGGCAGATGATAAACTGAATAGTGAGAGATTGTGTAAACACAGGCTACCGGATGGACAACAATGCAAAGTTATCCAGCTGGACCACCTTTGGGATTTGGGGATTCTGTGCAAGTAACAAAAGTGTGTGGTAATCCAATGTGCAATTAACAGGCTTCTACTGTGATATATACCTTAGAATTAAACCATATTCTTCTCATTGACAGAGACATACTGAAGCCTGTCTGTAGTGGTCATCTCTCTTATTGTTTATTGCACACAAAAAATATATCATTCAAACATATAATTTGGTAACAACAATATAATGAGAACAAACTGTCTGCAGAAACCATTTTCTTCAAGGCTTTTGAGTGGCCAGTAGACGTGTTTGACTGTATCAGAGCAACCAAAACTGGTGACACAATTTGTCCTGCCTGCAGATTGTACTAGGCCAGGAGATTTCCCGACCCGCGGAACTAGACCAGGGTCTGGTGGATGAGCTGTTACACGTGGCTGCCCAGGAGGAGGGGCTGACGGCAGTGGCAGGGAACACCATGTGTGCCAATGGCTTCTACGAAGGTGAAAGGAAATGTTCAAAGTTATCAAAGACTTTTTTCAATTGAAATCTTAAAAGGAGTATATTGAGAAGGACATCAATGTGTGCAGCCATGCCAGTGTGACCCACTGGCACTGGACAGAGTCACTTAGAAGCGCGGTGTGAAGGCTAGACAACTGCTGCCCACCCCTATGTCAGGGACCCACGCAGCAGCACAGTTTGAAATGTGCCCTGTGATGCATCTTGGGTAGTATGACAACGCTGGGATTGATAGATCATGGAATTTGATCCATCTTGCCAAGCAGCATGGTTGCGTTACCACTTATGACACGGGAACAGCCCCTTCATACAATAAAGTTTCTTTAAACATGCATGTTGTGTTGTATTACAGAACAGGGACGGCTTGACGGAGCGTTCTGTGACTACACAGAACAGGACAAACTACAGTACCTACAGAAGGGCAGGGATGCTGGGGTCAGGAACATTGAGATGGAGTCACTCTGCTTTGCCGCTTTGTGTAGAAATGCAGGAGTAAAAGGTGAGAAAGCTTTTGTATCCTGTAATGCTTGCATCCCATAATATTTATCACAATCTAATATATGTGTAAAACAAGATGACATGTTAATTTTGTTTTAATACATCAGGTTGCAGTGTTTATGTGAATATCATTCAGCACCATGGACAGCAATGCCATTGTGTGGATGTAATTCAGCACCAAGGACAGGGATCATAGTGTCAGTCAGTGTGAATGTTATTTAGCACCAAGGACAGGGAAGGCAGTGTGTTTGTTTGTAGATGGAGCACAAGGGATGAATGTCAGCATTTTAAACTAAGTTGCTTTGTTGTGTTTCTATATGTTAAATTAACCTTCAACCTTTAACCTTTCAGCTGGTGTGGTGTGTGTGACCCTTGTGGATCGTCTCCGTGGAGACCAGGTCACCACCCCTCATGACACGCTGAAGGAATGGGAGCTCCGACCACAGAAACTATTGGCTAAGTTCATAAGAAGTCGGCTGGGCATGAAATAGGTAGTTTGAAATGAAACAAATAGAAGAATTCTGCTTCTTTTCAAGGGCTACTTATGCTGTTAGGATTAAAACAGACTTTTTTTAATGCAGTAAGCTGGAGATTTTAGATGTTACATAAAAGATTTCTCTGTATTAGTTAAGCCATGACGCTAGAGGTACGTAATTCTTAAATCGAGCTTCCAAAGTAATATCAAATGTTAAATTTTGTTTTAAAGACCATAGCAAGTTGAGATAGTAGCGACTGTACGTAATGTTAGACAAGACTACTTTGTGATTTTATGGCTCACCTATTGTGGTTGTTCACACCAACCACTCCAAATCAATCACAGATTTCAGAGAACAGTGTCTGAATCAAGTGGTATAGAAATATTGGTGCATGTGTATAGCTATTAGCTAATTTCAATTTTTCCATTAGAAGTTGGTAAGCACATTCTAGGCAAGAGCAAACTTTTTTTCTGGTCCGGTTTGATATGAACTGATCCTGACAGTCCATCACAATTCAAGCAACGAAACTAGCAGTTAAACCAATGGGAGAGCAACTGCATGTTTGTCATATGTTTTTATTTTACATTTCTAGATTTTGACAGAGGTGGCGGGGCAATTGGATCAGTCTATTGTTAAACAGGGCCAAATGGTTGGGAATTTTTGTCCTTCACACAACTCCTATATATATATATATATATATATATAGTCTGAAATCATGTGGCAGGGCAGTATGAAAAGCTACAAACTCAAGTCCCCAGTATTGATGAGTGACTACCAAATAAACATTCTCAAATGTCAATGCAACATTTAAAGGTTTATTGTCCCACTATCTAAAAAAAGGCATCTCTTGTGATCAAAAAAACAAGTACAAAATGTCAGCTCTTATACCTTGTCATGCTTTTATCAATAAACAAAGATGTAAAGGTATGAAATAAAATTTACAATATGCTTTCTTTAAGTCTTTGCATTTGCTTTCATCTTTTCTTCTTAAGATCTTCAGTCTACGTCTTGTGCTACTCGTGTGACAGCTTAGGTTTCCGCTAACGCTAACAGTACTTTACTCCTGAGTCAGTTTACTTGTGCACCTAGAACAGTGCTGCTACAAACAGGACCTAACCATCATACATTCAAGCAGCCTTGTTGCTATTGGTCCACACAACAATCCTTCCATCCTGCGATGTGTTATAATAATAAACTCACAAGGGCTGCACTTTTTTTTTCTTTCAAGCAAAACACTAGTATAATCTTGGTAGAAAAGGTATCTTCTCATCTTTTTTTTTCCACGTTTCTCTTAAAATGTGCACTTCAACACCTTACTTTGCAAGTACAACACATATGGTCTTATAAGATTATGTTGGATATCAATAAATTAGCTTACATTCATCAACGGAACAAGGAAATCATTTTGCACAATTGAGACCCTACAGCAAAGCACACGGCATGCCTTAATTAGTTTATAACGGACTTCAGCCCTATGGAAAACGTAATACTTAGTGGTGCTTGAGGAAGCAATATTCGGTCTTCCTTGTCCCAGAGAATTCTACGAAAGCATTTTACAGCTTGGCTCAATTTAGAATGTTTGGAACAACCTTGGCGAGAAAAGTCGAGTCGACCAAGAACAAGGTTGTCTTGGCTCGAGCACACATGGCAACTACAGTACAAGATTCTTGAAGAGTCAACTAGTCCTAAATTTGCAGTTTTACAACAAATACAAAAGTAATGTACAGTCATCTTTTTTGTTAGACAACTCATGTCTTCATTGTGCTTTTTGTCTATTAGAAGCAATAATATGTACATGTAACAAAAGATACTATAGATAGGACTTATCCACACTGACAGATTGCAATACTTGCTCTATGTATTTTTTGTATTTTCATAAAGAGGAATATATAAACAGCACCTTTTATTCTGGGGGCGGGGGAGGAGGGGGTGGCGGTTCGTTGGGAGGGGGTGGGGGGTGTTGAGGAAGTGGAGGCTGGGATAAGGAAGGATATGACATGGCGGACATTCCGAATACATCCATGCCAAACAAGGGGTATTCTCCCAACGTAGGGTCCTGGAAGAAAGAATGACCAGACATCGATTGGTCGGAAGTTTGGCCCAATAACTGGAGAAGGGGGTCATCGCCTGAGTTTTCGTCTGTCACAATGTCCATGTCGTCACCCTCCTTTCCGTTTTC
>NC_049994.1:9093828-9154249 GCF_000003815.2 Branchiostoma floridae | reverse complement strand
AGGGGGATGGGGCTGAGGGGGGGTGCTGGCCAGACGGGTGGTGGGGGGCAGGGGGTGGCATCGGGCAGCTTCAGCAGGCTGGAGCTCTCTAGCGACCCCGGGGCAGGAGCGTGGAGCTGTCCGGGGTGATCTCGCTGGTGCTTTTTGGCAGGGGAGGGGTGCATGAGCCCTGCAGCGCCGTCGGTGGCCATCCTCGTTGCACCGTGAAGCACGGCCATGTCGGGGCTTCCTGCGTGAGCCCGCTTCCTGGACTTGGAGTCGGGGACGTCGCCCGGACCCTGGTGCTTGTGTGGGTGTGGCAGGCTGCCCTGAGATGGCTGGGTGCCACGGGAATGATGTCGGGATGCCGCGCTCGCCGAGTGCCTGTGGTGGTGCTCGTGGCGATGCTTGTCTTTACTGTTGGGGGGCACCTTCTCTCTGGGATGGTGGTGTACTGTGGACATTTTCTCGTGCCCTGGGACTACAGTCTTCTCATGATGTCTCTGCTGATCCTTGTGGGACGCAGGATGGTGTCCCTGGTGGTGGTGTCTTTCCCTGTGAGCATTCATCTGGCTGGGGTGATGTTTCGTGACGCCTCCCAAGCCGTGCTCTCGCTCCCCTCTGTCCGCCTTAGATTGCACCGGCCTGCCGTACTTGTCTCTGTGCGTGCTGGGACGCTGTGAGTGGTGGGCGCCGTGCGCGGTCGGAGTACCCTCCCTCTTCTCCTCCATCTTCCGCAGGGCATCCTGGTTGATGAAGAGCTTGGGCGGGGACTTTGTTGCCGGGGGAACCAGCGGGGGCAGGGTGGGGAGGTCAGGATGAGATTTCAGGTCCACGCTAGTGGAGGTATTTACAGAACTGGAACTCGCTGACTGCAGGCCTGCTTTGTGGTGTGCAGAGTCCTTCCCTTGCCTGTCATGGTTGGTGTATTCTGTAGGGGCTGTCAAGAGAAAAATACATATTCAAACTCAAACTTCTGACCCTTACAATTCCCATACTTATGGAAACTCAAACTTCTGACCCTTACAATTCCCATACTTATGGAAAAAAGCTAGAGCAATCATCTTCTACTGATGTGAAGTATGATGTATACGTGGCTGGTAGTATACAATGCTGCTTTGCTACATTATGCATTTTCAGTCAGGAACATCAGGCTGACCCCACAAAGTATGTTGGAGTCTTCACTTGAACAGATTTAATGTATTACACACTACCAAAATACAGACAACTTTAGTGTGGATGTTTAGACCAGGACTTAAGATTTCCTAGTAGTAATAGTAGTAGTATATGCAGTGCCCTGTACCTGAATAATTGGAGGAGGACCCAGGCTGGGGCTGGCCCGTAGTGGCAGAACTACCGGAGGCAGTCGCCGTGGAAACAGTGGATGTGGCCTCTGGCTTTGGCCTCTGTGGGGAAACAAACATACCATGTTAGAATGTGATGTTGATGACTTAACTTTAATGCATCTAGAATGGACAAGAAACAGCTGTTAGTCAGGCTTCGGTTTCTTTTTGCCTTACAATCATTGACTCATCACAACATTTATATGTCACCGGTATCTGTCATAAGTCAATTCTGCACAACGATTTCATAAAGCTCTGATCTTAAGTAACGTACTCCCCTCTAATGGGAAAATAAAGCAATTCTTTATTTTCTTACTATGATGAGAAATGACTCTACATATCAGGAATATCTTAAACATGGGTCGTACCATTTTTCCTGAGGTGTGAGCAGCATTAAAGATGGAGGACATAGGGGAATCCCCTGCCATCTGCAACAAGAAGACAAATGTAAAATGTAAGCCGCTTTATCTATTCGTCCTTAGTTCTATACAATATTTGCAAAAAAATGTAAAAATTCATCATACTTTGCCTGGGTGAAACCACCTGAATTAGCAAAAACTTGCAGGCAAATCATACTACCAGATCGGTTTTCATGAAGATTTGAATTACCCTTCTATACATTTACAACAGACCTTTCTGAAGGACCCGATGAAGGTTGTGATACTTACTTTGTAATTGCTAATTTTCCTCTTCAGTCTACTTGGGGTCTTGTCCATAATATGCAGAAACTCTGTGGTAAGACCTAAAAAGAAACCACAAGTATTTGACACTTCAACTTCCTAACAATGGTTTAATCATATAAGACTATTAAACAACATTTTACAGAAGACTACCAAAATCACTGGTAAGAAAAATATAATGAAATCACAAAAGGGAGAAGAGCTCTCCTTGTAACTTACTGTCAAGTAGGTCCAGTGTAACATTGGGGTCAACATACTCCCACCAGTACTTCCCATCGTTCGACCGTGGGATCTGCGGAGTAAAGTAAAATCTTTAGAATCCTATTAAATCCGTATTGTTCGGCTTACATAATGGTTTACCATCCCTTTATGATGGGTAATTGGGTATCATCTACATTTGTTGGCAAATACTTTAGCAAAGAGAAAACCTTCATTCTAACAGAAACATCACTACATTTTGGAAGGCATTTAAAAAAAATTATTTTTTTGCTAACATTTCCAAAATGCTGTCTTTACTATACTAAGCTAAATGAGGTATGAAAAGAAACTGAACTCGGAGCTAATCATAAGCCTTATCCATATCTTATGGGAATGTTCAAATGCTGATCATTTCTCCATCAACGAATACCAGACGATTCTGCAGGGTCAAACTATCAAAGGATCTAATGGAGCTGGAATATGACAAGATACCAAGCCCCGAGTTTCGATTGAAAGAACTGACCTCCCAACTTGCCCACTTGCAGGCGAGGTGGATGCACATGCAGGCCACCACGGTAGGCTTGTACTGAAGACTGAAGGCTGTCAGGTGCAGACTACACACACACATACAAACACAAACACAAGAAAGAGAAGGGAAAACACAAGTCAGCAAAACGATTCAAACAATTTCCAGACTTGCAGCAAGATCAGTAGTTATAACTGTAACACTGAATTTTTCACAACTCTACACCGAGATACCACCATGAGGTATGAATCATCGCCTTTCACAAATATCCTCTCTTTCAAGCCAGCAGTGGAAACCATCACCCCAGTTTTACATCTGTACAGAAGAACAAATGATAGGAATGTTAGTTTGGTCTGTCTGAGTCTTACGGCTACGGAATCTCGCAAGGTTTTCATCACTGGCTTGAAGCTGTAGCCCAACTTACAGTAGGCATTTTCCTTTTGGGTCACTCCTGAGCAAAAAAAATCCATTTTTAGGGAAAAAGAGGACTCTTCAGATAAAAAAAGGCTACTTCCAGTCCAAAGGATGTAGTTGATGAAATATTCCACTCTTTTGCTGCAGGAAACAAATGCTTTTCACAATAACAACTTAGATTACATGCATGGTTCTGAAGAGTCCTCCCTTTCTCTTTGTGTTCCAATGGTTATGACCATTATGTTGGGTCAAACCAAGGACACTGCATCCACAATACATAAAAATCAATTAGACATAGAATAGACAAATATAGTCTTTAACAATCTCCAAACATTTTAACAGATTTCTCTGCGACTCTTTGTGACGTACACCTCCAACCCACTACTGGCTATCGTACACATGTATGCATGGCAAGTCCAACAGTCTGCTCAAGAATCAGCAGCCAGTGTTACACCCTGACCACTCCCTCCCCACCCCTCTGGAGAAATGGTTTCTCCGAGGTTTTGGCAGGTGATGCCAATCACATGGACTATACCATGCCTTCTGTAGGGGTGGTGGAGGGGTCGCGGAGGGGCGTAACACTGCCGCGCTTGTCAGAAGGAGGTGTGCAACCACCTGTTGGTCGCCATGAAATATGCGGTCTGCGCCAAATCCTTGGGGGCTGTGATTGGTCGATGGGGCAGAGCACACCCGCAGTGTCGGCACGACAGCACATAACCAGGATGGCGTACCGCAAAGGTGATGGGTGAAAGGTCACCAGAGGAAACAAAAGAACACTGATTAGCGGTGTACGCATTGTCAGCAGACAAGTACAAGCCCCTTATCAATGGACAGTGTCACACTCTATAGAAATGTACATGTCAAACCATCTACCAAGCTTGCACATTTTCCATTTTCACAAACTTCTCAGGCCACCAAGCCAATCAAATTTAAGCACAGTACTTTCTATGCTACCAGCTTAAAATCTTCTACTCTACATGAAATCCAAGATGTTTTGTTCAGGAAAATTTGCAAGCAAGGGAGATGTTCTAAAATAAAGTTGACAGTAAGACAGTCACTAAGAATCCTTTGGATTTGAAGGTTGAGAAATAAGCTATTGAATTTCTAAAGTCTGCTTACAGACTCAAAACTGAAACATTTCTGTTACTTGTTACTCTTTACGACGTTTCTGTTTTTCTAGACACTTATCATTACTTCAAATTACTGAATAGACTAGAATAAAAGTATGGAATAACAACAACTTCTCCAGCATGTGGTCAAAACTGCAATGATCATAAAACGCAAAGCAGCTAGAATCAGATATATATGTCTTAATTACTTCTTACACCTGAAATATTTACTTGCAGGCCACATTTTTGGTTAATAAAGATAATGAATGGCTCCATTTGACGATCATTGCAGTTTCAACACTTATCACACTCACAAGCAAAGCACAAAGCTCTATGCAAATGCACACAATACAGCTGTTTTGAAAATTTTCAAACTTTCAACTCTCGAAATTGTTTTGTCAATGGAAGTCAAATTTACAGACAAAACTGAATTAACTACTGGCATAGTCTATGACTGATCCAGCGAACAATAAAAAAAAACATTTCAACCGATAAGAGAACATATACATGTCTATTGAAGTTTTGCATTTGTACATTTTTGCTAAATGCATTCTTGAGTTTTGATGCATGGCTATACGGTCGACATATATCATATAGCTGGCAACTGCGAACATTCCTATGAGCTATTGGCAACTTATGGAACATTCACAATAAATTCAAACATTTCTAATTGAAAAGAACAAGCTGTATTGTCTACACTGATGCAAGAAGAACACAGCAGAGCAAACGGACACACCATCACCATTTGTGAGACAAGACTTGGCCATCTCCTGGCCTCTCTGCGCCCTGTTCTGAAAACCTGCAAATTGAAACAGACGGGGTCAAAGCTGTTCAGAAAGTTGAGAAGTGAGTAAATGTTTTATCTTGGTGTACTTACACTCACCTCGGATAAGTTGGGTAGTTTTGACCACATGGGTGTGAGGATGGTCTATGGCAACCTCAAAGCCTGGATAAACGGAACACAAAAACAGCTCTGTGTAATTACATTGATGGAAAACATAATTCTATAAAACACAGAGAAATGTGACGCTTTGAAATTGAGTATAACTTACACAATTACAGATTTTGGCCATTGTCTACTGACCAGAGTATGGTATATCCTATTGCTGACAAAGGAAGCTTTAACGTGGTTACAGGCAACACATTGTGACAATAATGACATCTAACTTACCTAAAGTTTGCAACAGTATACTCTCATTGATCACTAAATCTTGGGCTTGTTGAAGATATGTCTGTGGACAGAAGGCAACAATAAATATTTTCATCAAAATACATTCTTTTCTTCTTCAGAAGCCATTCTGCAACAAATCAAAACATTCTTAGACAGACAACTTTTGTAAGAACTGACACAAGTTGAACTATCATTTTGCAGCACTATGTAAAATAATCTTGGTTCTTCTTGTGAATAGTTAGGAAATAGGTATCAAGTGCCTTTTACAGGTGCACAACATTGGGACTTGCTAGTGATTTGGACCCTGAATCTTTACACAATCTCCGCTCACCTCGCTTTTCGTGTCCAGGTTGGGGGAGTCCCTGTGCAGACATACGTGGGCCACGCGGATCACATGCTCCAGCTTGCGAGGCTGTTCTTCCACTTTGGCAGCCAGGAACAAACAGGCAGCAGCCAGGGCCTAACAAAACATCGCACATAAAGATATAACCTCACATAGTCACAGTTTAGAAACAAGCTACTTCACACTTCAACAGTTTGAAATGACCATGTGCAGTATGGTGCACTGTGGGTAATAGGTTACAGTTGAAGACATCTCTCATTCTTTATGGCTTGCCAGTGGTGTTCTACTTCCACAAATTAAAAAAATTGAAATAACTAAGAAAGTCTAGTCTAGAAATATTAATTATAAATCATGACATACAATGTAAAATAGATACATTAGTATAGCTAAAATTGATAAAGATTATGTAGTGTTAAGGCACCACAAATAAATGGCTAAAGGTACATGTACTTACATTTTTGTGGAATCTTGGTGAAGGAATGGTACATGTATAACCGATGCATATATACAATGGCAGTGATGATACATAGTTGGTTACTGTGGAGACTGGTTAAGGAAAACTTGCATCGTATAGAGTTAGCAATCAGCTTTTGGTATGGATACCTGTATGATCATTATATTATATATAATAATAATCAAAATAGTATCTAAAAAATCTACAAATCTCATTTCAGGAATATACAATTGCCATATCAAGTGCATCCTTCTTGTTTAAGATTAAAAGTTATTGTTTCATCTTAACAAATAAATTAAATGTCAGTTTCATGTGTTTGATCGTTCTACTAGTAATATTGAATAATTTTCAACTGTTTCTGTAGACAAGGTGTAAATTGGTAAATTCGGTCTTAAGGAAGGATTATTTTATTCATTTGTGATTTTTTGTGTGATAAAAACACGTGTGAATACGTGATTACATCTGAAAAGAATCGTACTAATAGTTGACAATACACAGGCCTGAGTTCACGTGTTCCCAGAAGGCCACCAGAAAGGCTTGCCCTTATGTAAATGAGCAGTTGGGAGAATTTGTCTTACAATGGTGTGACTCATGTCACAGGCACGTGATGATATAAAATCTCATCAAAATCGCCACATCTCGGCAAATTTTTGTCATAATATCAATCTTTCATTACCACTGATCATACAGGACTATTACTAGTAAAGGGGTTTGCTGAAAATACTGTGAAAATACAGGTTTACCACACGAGACCGGCGCCGGGCACTCATGACGCCATGACTCAGATGACTGCGCCACAAAGTGGCTCGTTTTAACCCATGATAGGATACACGGTGAGGCGTTGTCCCATGTCCTGGATCAAGTTAGCAGCCTGTTGTCTATAGGAAAGTTCTTTGTCGGCGTCTACGCCACACTTGCGTGTAGGAGTGTCCATGAGTTGTTGTGGTGTGAAATGCCATCGTTCCACCGCCGCCATTACCCGCACCGCGACGAACAGACAACCAATTACTGCGCATGCCCACGAAGGCATCACGGGACGGCCGCAACGCAGCAGACCAACACTGCATTTACACATTTTATCTCCAAAAATAATATTTTCACCTATATTTTTAAATTTTGGTACGAAAATAAAACTTCACTCGTATGAAAAGAATCAACGACAGTGACGAAATCAATATCATATTTTGTTTGATGACATTATTTTTATCCCGGTCTTCTCCCACAGGGTTGTGATGCGGTGCAATGGTTGTGGAATAATGGCGACAGAGCTGAAAGGAAGAAAGCCCTTGTTCCAGCTTCGCTTCCATTTGGATTTACAGGAATTGACGACGACTTTTTAAATTTTTTTCAGGTAGGTGATGTAGAAGTGATGCTCTTATTTCTTGGACGGAGTGAATTTCCAGTTGTGTCGACTTATTTTTCGTGAATTCCGGGGAAATTCGGCAGCGGCAATGATATGCAAATGAGCTTAGGGATAGCAATGGCGGGACAACACACCACCTGGCATCATGCGTAACACAGCAGAGGCGAACTTTATAGAATTACAACTAAAAAACAGAACTATTTAGGCCAAAAGTTAACTTTCACCGGTATTCAATCTACGTCAACTTGTGTCAATATTATTTTTTTTGGAAATTTGTCGCTTTCAGGCTGTTGAAAGTTTGAAAACATAGCTGAACATATTGAAAGGCTGGTAGCAGTTGGGAGAAACAAGTTGTTCATCAGTAAGTTTCGTATGAGACCTTGACTTGATGTATCAGTATCGAAGTTGGTGGTTTGAAATGAACAGAATTGCATTTTAGATGGGTAGGAACCTTAAATTGTGCTGTACACATACAACAGTACATCCCAAAGAAGCAAACAATGTACAGATTATGTTCCTGAAAATCTTTTGTCAGTTTTATTTTGGCATTGTTACTGTTACTAGTTCATGTCATCATGTGCCATCATGTCATCATCTCCAAGAGACTTATCAGAATGTTTGGTAGCTTTACTTTCAACGTGACAGATAAATAGTCAACCAGCTACACTGGCTACTTCAGTACCTTGCCTTTTATTTGACAAAATTGATTTTTTTTAAAGCAAAAGTGGACATGGACATTACGCAAATTCTTATTAATTTTGTTATTTCATATCTACATGATTTGTAGTTGTTTTGTTGTGATATGTATTGATTGGTCATGTTTCTTCAATTTATTACAGTTTCTCCTGTGAAGCTTTGGAAAGCAGACATAATGTTGAAACACAGAACAGCAACCTTTACTCGAGTCAAGGCTACACTACAACAGGTACTTGTATATTCATGCTTGTTTGTTAAATGGTTGTCAAGGGTGACCTTCAGTAGTAAACTCCTAGTCACAAGGGATGCCTTTGAGATGTCCATGGCTCACTGTAAATTTGGAGATGTTTTGCAGATACTACTGCTCGATTTTAAAGAAAGCCATGTGTATTGTTGGTTTATCTTCTTTAGGCGTATCCTGTCTACCATTCTATATTTATTGTAGCTTGCCAAATGGCAGGACTTTTTCTGCATAGCAGTCTCAGAATCTTCAAATGTTGTGTGCTTGTGCCTAAGTCAATAACCCTGACCTCAAGATACAACCTTACTTATAGGTTGCTGGAGAATATTTTGTTTTTGCCCTTATGGCTGATGCTTGAATATTTAACATTTTAATTTTGTTGCAGGAACAGTTCTGTAACTACATCCACCGTAGCTGCCTCCAGCCACGAGCAGAAGGTTCGGAATATTGTATCCGGCACGTGTTGGAGGATAAGGCAGGGCCGTACCGTCAGTGTAACTACGTGTCAGGGAAGTCTGGCAAACGGTGCTCCAACGCAGCACCCAAAGCAGCCAACAGGGATGGGTAAGTCTTAGGTCTTGGATGAATACTGTTGATTGTGAAATCTCTGGTATTTTTTTATTTATATTTTTAATCAAGTACAAAAAAAGCTGTATACATGTATTTGCATCATTACAGATGATATGCAGCCCATACAAATAATTCCAATCATACTGATATTACAACATTAGAAAAAAGGAAAAAAAATGGTACGTCACGTTACAGCCGAAGTCTCGAACGTTACATTAATGTGATCCATAGTACTATAAATGCAGAAATATTCGCAGTCGATTAATGTTCACGGTTTTTGCAATGACCACTTCATCGCGAACTTAAAACCACCGCAAACATTTTCTATTATGGTATTAGACTGCAGTCTATGGTGTTACCGCGATATTAAAACCACCGTGAAAAGTCCTTTTCCCCACTACCGCAAAATTAAATACATTTACAGTATTACCATCAAGTGAACATTTCAAAGCCTACTAGCCCATGGAAAGTAAGATGATAGGTGAAGTTGAGTGTTGAATCTGGGTACAATGAAGAGAATCATCACACTACAAGCATAATTTCTGTCTTCCACTCCATTACTCAGGATAAATCTTGAAATGTCAACAATGTTTTTGTTTTTTCACAAATTACAGCATTCTTTCAACCTTCAACTAAAAACCAGCAAAAACCTCCTTTACCTTCTTATGTCAAAGTCTCCCTGAAAGTTAGTAAATCACAATTCACATAAGTACAAGCTTGTTTCTTTGCATATTGATCTTTCATGTCTCTGGTCAACATTTCCAAGTGTTTTTTGTGTTGTTTGTCAATCCACAATGTTTATTTTACATACAGCAATTGAAAATACATTACATATCCTTCATGTAACTAGTACATGTATGTTGAAATTGATTTGTTAGGGGGCCAAATATCATTTGTTTAAATGTACAATCCATCTGCGTACAGTTACTGCAGCGAGCATGCGGCTCGAGCAGCCATGTGGCGCCAGCGGGCTAACAGAAGGAAGCGACCGGTGGACAATTCAGGCCCCCTTCTGGAACACCTGCTTCACTACAGCCCGGAGCTGGAGAAAAGTCTGGGGAGGGCCCTGCCACAAGCTAATGTCATCTCCTCATCCAACCAACCAAGCAGGGTCTTAGGTTAGTGGCAGCCAATCAGGGCTTGTGTTACATTTAGCTAGAAATTAGGCTGATGTAAAAACCTTGCAGAAATTACAAACACCAACCAAACACTGGGTTTAAAGCTATAACGGGTATGTATGTAATTTTGCACCAGGAAGCCTCAGAGTTCGAATGCCCTATTTTCATGTTGAAGTTTTAAAACTGTATACTGCTTGGTTTCCCCACTTTCTTGTATCTTTTTTAGAAAAGGAAAGTAGCCAATCAATCACCGATTATGCCCTGATTAAATGTGGAAGCCAGCTTATATTTCTAATGTATCTGCTCCAGATTATGACTACTCAAGTGAGAGTGACCAGGAGCCTATCCAGGTGGACCAGGCATGGAGAGGAGATGGGGACAGCGATGCTGAGAGCATTGACAGTGAACAAGAGGACCCTCTCAAGTAAGTACACAACTCAACATCAGTTCACATACAAATGTCAGTCATGAAATACTTGCAGTGGAGAAATTGCAGTATTTTTCTAAAGGTGTAATATAAAGTGAAGAAGAAACTCCAAGATCATTTCCAGGTAACCTGGTTAAGACTGTAGGACTTATAGTACTGCTTTTCGTAAATTATACTTATAATGAATAACTTCTTGTGAATGCGTACACTGCAGAAAGGTGTGTCACTTAGTCGTTCTGAGTGTTTTCCAAGACTTTCCATATCTATTGAGCAAGCAGGTTTTTGATGCCATGTTGGTGTGCCTATTTGCATTTGGTGGATTTTAGCTGAAACATACATGGCATCTGGTGTTTTCCTTGTACATTTTCAAGCATTTTGTTGCTATTGCCTTTTTTTGAGCTGCTTTGAAACTATGATTTGTTCCCTGAAATGCAAATGGCATCACCAATATGGCAGACACAGAGAAAAATGCTCTCGAGAGATCTTGAACCTTTGATGAGCCTGTTTTCTCCCCAGGCATGCTGGAGTATACACTGCAGAGGAGGTTGCCCTGATCACCCGGGAGAAACTGATCAGGTTGCAGTCCCTGTACATAGATCAGTTCAAGAGGTTGCAGCATCTCTTGAAGGAAAAGAGACGCAAGTACCTCACCGCCAAGAAAATGGAGCAGGACATTCTTGGTGAGTGTGAAACACCCCTATCTTTAAGTTAGGATGACCAGGGTATGTTTTGCTAGGCGATTAGGATGTGCCATTGTCTCTCCCTATCTGAAGATATTGGATGGCATCCAGGGGCTTTGTTTTTGAAGAAAAAATCTGGCCAAAACAGTTAATATTGAAGCATATTTAAGTCTTAACCTCCTCCCTGCTGCCTAAACCTCTAACCCTTGCAAATCTGGTTCAAAGGGCTACCTCAGCAGTTGGGAGGTTACTGCAAATGCAGAAATTTTCGCGGAGGTTTTGTGTTCACGGTTTTCGCATTACCAATTCGCCGCGAACTTAAAACCACCACAAACATTCTTCCATGGCACAGTGCTACCGCAAACTTAAGACCACAGCGAACAGTCCTTTTTCCCGCTAACGTGAAATTAAATCCCCGCGAACTTAATTGCATTTACAGTACTTATAGCAAAAGTACCTGTCTTCAACAACTGTGTAGTAATTATCAAAACAACCATGTTGTAAAAAGTTTGAGTAGTGTTACTTTTCTTTTTTCCTAGGCTCTGTGATTCCTTCTACTGATGAAGACTTAGACAGCTCTGACAAGGAGAAACTCCGCACCCTCCGCGCTACCAAGCGATATCGTAAGCGTCACGGAGCCGAGGCCCTTCTGCAGAGCAGGTCCAACGAGAGGAGAATCGCTGCATCAGAGAGCCACCTTGTCACCAAGCCCACCCCTCCCCCTCGCTGTAACATCATTATAGACGGGGAGAGATGTAGTCACAATGTGGTGCCCATGTCAAGATTCTGTCTTCAACGTATCCTTTTTTTATCAAATTTGAAGGTTGAAAATCCTTCCCACACCTTTTGTTGAAAGTAATGGTGCTCGTCTCCATTTCAATTGCCAAAGGGCTACACATGCCACTACAGCAGGGTGCTGGTCCACTGGTAGTGATGTGTGTTCAACTCCCATTCTCTTGCATCCTTGAAGTTCCCAGAAAAAGATATGAATTTACAGTACTACAGTGAGAGGGGGAGAAGAGTGCCTGACACAGATAATGTTGTTTTGTCTTGACAATGTTGATTGGATAACAGATTAACATTTGTGTGAACCTTGACCCCTAACCCCAGACATCCTTCACGACCCTCACCAGGTCCTGTTCCAGCACTGCTCTCATTCCACAGGAGGGATCGAGATCTGTGACAAGCCTGTCGCCATGGGGATGGACAGAACCACCTGTGTTCTACACTCACCCCTCCCTCCGCAGAGGTTCAAACTGCCTGAGAAAGAGGAGGAGATGATAGTGGAGGTAGGAAGACAAAACATGTTCTTGGGAACTGTACGTTTACTCTTCAGAATTACTGTCAGCATTGTTATTTAGACACCTTTTTATTTAAGGTTGTAAATTCTAAAGCACAACAAGGGTATTTAAGATACTTCTTTCATGATAATAACTTGTATACCTGGTTATAGGTGTAGAGGAGCAGGAAGTGTTATAAGTCAGTGTTGGCAGTGTTGGCACATTGTAGCTTCCTGTGTGTATATTGTACTTTTGTGTTGAAGAAAGTTTAATTTTGTACTATGATCATTACCAAGACAGATGAGCTTCCATGATAATTGTAGCTTCCTGGCTGTTATACCTTGCTTGTTGTTTGAAAAAGGACTACATACAATATGAGCCAATATGAGAGACTTATTTTCTTGTACATGTATCACGGTTTTAAAATCCCCACTTAACAAACTCTCACTTTAGTACCTTCATTTAATTTATCACAGTGTCATTAATGAGACTTCTTTATGCCAGGAGGTGAAGCCAGACGTTATGCAGGTAGATGTGGAAGAAGATGACAGCAAGCCCATGGAGGTCACAGCTTCAGGGGGCAAGAGTCAAAGACAAGACCTGGCAGAAGCTGACACCAAAAGTGGTGAAGAGGGGACCAAGGAAGAATCCTCGAGGAACCAGGAAACAACAGCCCTGGTAGATGAAACACCAGCTACCTCCGCCCAGCCGGCTTCTCAACAAGTGAGCATATCTCTGTATAATGTAATTCTTAAATGAGTGGTTTTATTATTATATATTATTTTCATTTAGTCTGTATGCATTTCCATTGTATTGCTATTGTGCTACAGAACCTGCTGCAACCCATAACCTGAAACAGCACTTTAACCTCCTTTTGTAAAATGAAGTCCTCACAAAACTTAATTATTATACATTGTTATATACAAATGAAATGTGTTTGCACAAGAGCTTTCCTTTCTTTCACAAACCAAATGATATACTGCATTATACAAAGTAATCTAAGTTCCTTCACTTCACTACTTACAACTTGAAGATATGATTATATTTTACCTATGTTTTGATTATTACTAACAGTGCTCTTTATTAATTGCTTGTAGAAGTTGTTTGATATGCTGAAATATTATTTGTTTGTCTTATTCCAGGAGTCCATGGATACAAATGGTGAAACATCAACAGCTGTGTCATCATAAATGTACAGAAGATCATATGTATATGGGCGTAAACTAACAAGTAAACTTAAAAGAACCCAAGTACTATATTATTTTATTATCACATAAAGACCATACACCTGTGTTGAAAATATTATGTTCATGAAAATATTGTGTACATGAAAATATTGTGTTCATGAAAATGTTGTGTTCATGAAAATATTGTGTTCATGAAAATATTGTGTTCAATGACAATACATTTTGTATTTACAAATAAAAAACTTTGTATGAAGTATTTTTTGTTGTCATTGTGGTCTGGTATTTGAAGAATAGGGAACTACCAACTGAAGAGAGAACAGATACATAGATGTACAAGTGGGATCAATGGCTAGCTTGTTTGTTAATAGTAGTCATCTGATAATTTTCATAAGCTTGCAAGGCCCAAAAGGGACAAAATTACCACTAGAAGTCTACGACCCAAAGTAGAGTTTACTAGTAGTCTGTTAGCTTGCGTAACACAGTCTCTGATTGGGCCTTCTTCCCCTTTAGGGGCCCGACTAATGAAAGGGTAGCCTTCTCTGCAAATTACTGGAGTGGTAAACGGAGTAATACATGAATGAGGCAATAAAGACCACAGGAAGGGTAACTACAATATATGTTGACAAGCTATAATTGTGGATCTGGAGAAAGTCAAGTCAAACATTTTAGAATGGTTGTGTCCACCCTCCTGAAAATCATAGCATCGCCGGTTCCCCAACCACTTCTGAAACATCTTGAATTGCAATGTCAAGATTCACTTAGAGATGTCGTAGATAATGAGGCTGATTTTCATCATATAGATCCACCCATTTTGAAGATTGTAAGGGGGCCAGTTTTCACGGTAGGGCCAGATATTTGTGAAGGACAATGGGAATCAGTCTGGGCTATTTTGAAAATAGCCGTATTGTTTCGCAACCAGAGTCAAAGAACTTTATTTGCGTTTGGCAGACTTCACTGTCTTAATGATAGCTAGTTTACACAAGGATAAAAGCTCCTTGGTTTACAGTTCTTAAAAACTAACTTTCGGAAGTCCGATCGTAAGGGGTCGCTTTTTTGCGGTTACCGAAGGGTTCGCTTAGCGGTTAGCGGTTATCCCCCAGGTGAGCCTTCATTCGTATGTAGAAAAGTTACAAAGTAATTTTGGGTACTCAAATCACTTTTTACCTTTTGCCCACGGGTTTTACTATGATATTCAAGTGTTGAAAGTAACGCACATTATGTTTGAAATTTCGGAAGTCCGATCGTAAGGGGTCGCTTTTTTGCGGTTACCGAAGGGTTCGCTTAGCGGTTATCTCCCAGGTGAGCCTTCATTCGTATGTAGAAAAGTTACAAAGTAATTTTGGGTACTCAAATCACTTTTAATCACTTTTTACCTTTTGCCTTTGATATTCAAGTGTGAAAGTAAAGTGTCGAAAGTAACGCACATTATGTTTGAAATTTCGGAAGTCCGATCGTAAGGGGTCGCTTTTCTGCGGTTACCGAAGGGTTCGCTTAGCGGTTAGCGGTTATCCCCCAGGTGAGCCTTCATTCGTATGTAGAAAAGTTACAAAGTAATTTTGGGTACTCAAATCACTTTTTACCTTTAGCCCACGGGTTTTACTTTGATATTCAAGTGTTGAAAGTAACGCACATTATGTTTGAAATTTCGGAAGTCCGATCGTAAGGGGTCGCTTTTTTGCGGTTACCGAAGGGTTCGCTTAGCGGTTAGCGGTTATCCCCCAGGTGAGCCTTCATTCGTATGTAGAAAAGTTACAAAGTAATTTTGGGTACTCAAATCACTTTTTACCTTTTGCCCACGGGTTTTACTATGATATTCAAGTGTTGAAAGTAACGCACATTTTGTTTGAAATTTCGGAAGTCCGATCGTAAAGGGTCGCTTTTTTGCGGTTACCGAAGGGTTCGCTTAGCGGTTAGCGGTTATCCCCCAGGTGAGCCTTCATTCGTATGTAGAAAAGTTACAAAGTAATTTTGGGTACTCAAATCACTTTTTACCTTTTGCCCACGGGTTTTACTATGATATTCAAGTGTTGAAAGTAACGCACATTTTGTTTGAAATTTCGGAAGTCCGATCGTAAGGGGTCGCTTTTTTGCGGTTACCGAAGGGTTCGCTTAGCGGTTAGCGGTTATCCCCCAGGTGAGCCTTCATTCGTATGTAGAAAAGTTACAAAGTAATTTTGGGTACTCAAATCCCTTTTTACCTTTTGCCCACGGGTTTTACTTTGATATTCAAGTGTTGAAAGTAACGCACATTATGTTTGAAATTATTAACAGAAATAAACTGTGCTCTATATATATCTCATTTTGACCTATATCTATGGACACAGCTGTTATACAGATGTTTTGCTGGAGCTGGACGCCCTTACACTGGGACAAAGTCTTTGACAAGCATGAAATTCTGATTGACCAGGGATGCTACCAGGTCATCTGTCAGGTCACAGTCTGGTTTTCTGTAATATCTGTGTGTTTGTGAGGAACATAGTTCATGCAGTCATTTGCTATTTAGTAATACATGAACAAGACCTTAAAGTCTTAAATAAAGACATGATTATTTGGCGAATATCAGCTGTGGAGTTCATCATCCTTCTACCGATGAAATCCACAGCTGTGGAGTTCATCAATCCACGGTCCTTGGATATACCTCTTTCAAGCGACCCAGATCACCCAGATGTAGGACAGAACTTAAGTGATGGAGGGAACCTGGTGTGGGTGGCATACAGTAGAGATGATAACCCTGTGCGGGTGTAGTTCTTTATGTTACTCATAAAAGTGAAATTGCGAATAGATCTGCAACATCCCATTCATTTCATTCTATTATGCCGATAGGGTAGCAGAACACAGTTTTCGGCCTATGGGGATTTCTATAGTTGAATTAAGGGCCACAAGGTGACTGGCTTCGATGCATTAAAAAATACAGTAGGGTTCACTTTTGGAATACCAAAAACGGATATGTTTGGGTTGAAGGTACAAGCCACAAAATATTAAAAAAAAAAAAATTCTGTCGGCGAAATAGAAAACTCACCACCATGCAGTCTCAGAGTCGACACCTTCCGTGACCACGCAGCACAGTTTATATCTGGCTCTCCCTCAAATAAGGCTTTTTACCTCTCCTTCGACAAGTTTATCCGTACTATTTTATGTACCCGCTTCATACACCCCGGGGTTCGCCCATTAATACTGTGTTTTGCTACCATAATTTGATATTCCCGCCATGGCTGGTATGAGGGTAGGTCAAAGGTCGAGGACAACATGGCGACGGAAGTGACCTGTTGCAAAGTATGCCGCACGTTTTTACGGTTTTAAACGCATATTTCGTCAGTTTTGTTGGTCATAATCCTCAGGAAGTGTTGAAGAAGTTATTTTCTCTCGTCCGATTTCGATATAAGTGTATCTGTAAGGTTTACACGGCAAAATGAGGTACTTTTGTGTGTCCCCCCTCCCCCGTACGTACGCTTTCCTTACGACGTGTATTACGTGCAGATTGGCATGTTCCATAATTTCAAACCAGCACATATCGCAGCTATTGCCGATGTATTTTCCAGACAGGGTTCGGAAGTCTAGAGATGAGCTGACACGGAAGATAGGCCATGTTGGGCGGCCCGTCTTTCCTGGCGAGCCTTGCGGTCAGGTGCCGGTCGTGTTGCCGTCTGCAGAGGAGGACGTTCTTCTGGAGAAGCCCGGCCAAGCTGTCGTACGACGTCGTACGACCGGCGGAGGTTTCCCCGCGGAGAGAAGTGCCGGAACATATCCAGGTGGGGTGGGACTTCTGTCAGGGACAGAGTTTAGTTTTAGGGGTTACATTGCCATAAGAAGAAGTACGTAGCTTTCGACGCGACGTCAACGTTTTGGTCACAATTTTACATCTCAACCAGAGTTCTACTCTCCAAGCAGAGGTTAGGCTCGAACTGTTTTTGCAGTTTTTAAAGTGTTTTTATAGTCCATGGGCCAGAGGAAAAATCGGTACCTCCGAGGTGGCAAATTCTCCTTGTTATTTTTGAATAGTAGAAGGCCTGTGGCATATATTTTGACGTGATAGCCATTCTGGTATGGTAGCTTTCTACCGGCTATCACCCTTCAAACCTATCACCACCTAAATGATCTGGAAATTTCGTGTCTTCAACAAGGGGGAGGGGCAAAAAATTAAACATCAATATTTTTCCACGAAAATTCACAGGCTGGTAGAACCTGCTAAGAGGATCATAAAAATATCAATTGATTTTTGATATTGTGATTCAACACGAAATTATGACTGCCTAAAATCATATTTTTTGGTGATTTTCTGGTGAAAAATATATACTTTACTTTCCAATATCGTTCATTTATTCACATTACCTATGGGGCCTTGCCTGATGAATTAGACTTACCGTACGTGTCCTTTTCTGCATATTAAGCTTTAAATGATCGAAATCCATCAATGAAATCCGGAGATATGAATGTGTGAAGAATGACACATCTGCCAGCTTATAGTGACAATGTCGTTGCTAAGGCCATTGCTAAGGCTGTTGTTAAGGAGGTTTCAGATCGTACTCCACAACAAAACTGATGCAAAGAACTTACTTTTCTGTAGCATTTTACTCTGATTACATCAGTAGAAGCACAAGGAATCGTGTTAAAATGTTTAACATGTAACAGATGTAACAAATGTCTAATTCATCAGGCAAGGCCCCATAGGTAATGTGAATAAATGAACGATATTGGAAAGTAAAGTATATATTTTTCACCAGAAAATCACCAAAAAATATGATTTTAAGCGGTCATAATTTCGTGTTGAATCACAATATCAAAAATCAATTGATATTTTTATGATCCTCTTAGCAGGTTCTACCAGCCTGTGAATTTTCGTGGAAAAATATTGATGTTTAATTTTTTGCCCCTCCCCCTTATTGAAGACACGAAATTTCCAGATCATTTAGGTGGTGATAGGTTTGAAGGGTGATAGCCGGTAGAAAGCTACCATACCAGAATGGCTATCACGTCAAAATATATGCCACAGGCCTTCTACTATTCAAAAATAACAAGGAGAATTTGCCACCCCGGAGGGTACCGATATGTGAAATTTGGGGTGCTGGCCCATGGACTATTATGGGGCTTTCTGTTTTGTACTGTTTTCTTTTTGTGTCGCCATGACAAAACGATACAAAATAGAAACCTGATAAAATGCAGGAAAATGTGAACCTCTGCTTGAAGATAGTTTAATACTAAGATTTCCACAATCTGATACCTTTGCCAAATCTATATACTACTCGACAAAGCCATTGAACAGCAAGGGTTATCCTGCACATTTTGAACTTTCCTCATTGTTTAATGATTTTACATTTTTTTTCCAGAAACCTCCCTATGCAGAGAGTGGAATTGCACCATTATGGAGAGAGGACATTGAGATTAAAGATGAGGAAACAATACAAGGGATGAGGGCAGCTGGGAAACTGGCCAGAAAGATCCTGGTACTGGCAGGACAGAGTCTACAGGTGAATGTCATACTGTAAATCTTCTAATGTTTGTGGTGGTCCTATTCTCACAGTGCCTCTCCACTGTCAGGGCTCAAAATACCACCTGCATATGCAGGTTAGTGCAGGTAAAACTGGAGCTGTGCAGGTATTTCTGGTGTCTACATGCACCTAACCTGCACTGGTGCATGTACTGGGTTTTATACATAAAAATGCTATGGTGTAGGTGCATGTGGATTGTTATTAGCTGCATTGCCTGTTACCATGTATAGAGTATAAACTAATGATTCCTGAACAATTTTAGTATGATCCATACTTCCTAAGTTTAGAGTGCAGGTATGCAGAAAAAAAGTATCTCGAGCCCTGACTGTAAAATTTAATTTTTAAGATTTGATTAGCACAAATTTAAAACCCCGCAAGATAAATGCATTTGATTTTGTTACAGATCACCAAAAAATGCCATGTCCTGTGTATGCTGTCCTTTTCACTGTAACTTCAGCACCTGTTTGATTATTTCAGGTGGGACGTAAAGCTGGCATGCCTGTATATGGATGGGGAAGCCTCAAACTTCTGCAGTCTAAACACAATAGAAAGCAGCGCACTTATCAAAAAGAGTAGGAGTGTCCCAATGTGCTTGGATAAAAATGTGAGCAGAAGTGAAGCTGCATTGCACTACCCCTAGCTGCTTGAAAAGTATCATCTTTCACCTGAGTTGACAATGACTCCTTCACCTTACTTACCTTTTGGCATTTCAGGTTGGCATGAAAACAGATGAGATTGACACGTTGGTCCATGAGTCAACCGTCAGCCATGGAGCCTACCCCTCCCCACTGAACTATGGCGGCTACCCCAAGTCTGTCTGCACATCGGTCAATAACGTGGCCTGTCATGGAATACCAGACAGGTTTGTATGTTTAACGTTATTTGTTTATTTTTAGTAAGAATTGAGTGGAGATGCAAAAAGACTGTGACTACCAGAAGGAAGCAATAGATTTTCAGTTTATTGATGCAAAGCTGAAAATCCATTTGACAAGTCCGATCTTATGTGTGAAGAAAACATTCTAAACATTTCTGAAACCATATGGGTTTCTCAGTTACTTACTTACTTACTTTACTAGTTTCAGCAGTAAGTTTCAGCACTTTCCTTTTATTTCATTTTTTTCAGTCGACCCTTACAGAATGGTGATATCATCAACATAGATGTCACTGTAAGTAGTCCCATAATGATTTTTTTCTATTCAGCATAAACTAAAATCAACCAGACAGATTTTAAGAAAGTCATGTGTATCTATATAAACCGGTACCCATGTGAACTTTCCAGTAGCATGGTGAAGTTAACTGTCAAATTGTGTCAATATATTGTAGGTTTATTCAAGCTGAATTTCCAGACTTAAGTAACACTGATAGATTCACTTTCCCCATGTGCATTGTAGAATGTACTTGTACTTTCATTTTTGCATGCACAAGAAAGCTAGAAGAAGCCAAATATGTTGTTATTGTTTCACAGTACTTTGTAATTATTTTCATGGTGATGCTGTCAACTCCTCTGCCAAACCTTGATCTTCCATTGTTGTTTTCTGACTGCATGTCAACAGAAATTGGTGGATTAATGTGAGAAATGCTGCTACCTGCTTGAAGATTAGTAAAGATCATCTGTTTTTATTTTTCATACAGGTGTACTTAAATGGTTTCCATGGTGACACATCAGAGACGTTCTTAGTGGGAAATGTTGATGAAGCGGGCTGCACACTTGTAGATGTGGCAAAGAGGTTTGTTTGTTTGTTTGTTTGTTTGTTTGTTTGTTTGTTTGTTTGTTTGAGATAAAAAGCAGTGATCTCACATGAAATACATGTACATTCAATGCAAATGTGGAGTAATATCAAAACAACTTATCATAATGTATACAAATGTACATGTACTTTTAGTCTGTCTGTGATCTCTGTATACTGCTCGTATGGGCAAAGTATATCCTGTTATAGTTATGGTCCACTCTAAGTGCTGTTTTTTTTTTTTAATTTTGCAGGGAAACAATCAATGGAGTGAACAAAGCTACAATAGAATTGAAATCAGACTAGACAAAGTGCCTGAAGAAATGAAAGAATATAACATGTATGTACATCAAACTCTATATATTGTATCTGGTAACTCTGATGGTTTAATCCAAGGTGCAGAGACAAGGCTATCACCACCTGCAGGCCGGGAGCACAGTTCTGTGAGATTGGCAGGACTATCAGGTATGGGCAACTGTGTGAGGGTCGGATTTATATTTATCCTTAAGAACAGGCACATTTCTTTATTTTTCTGAGACTTTTGTTTGTTTTGTATAAACTGTTCTTAGTAGCAACACACCAGTTTTGTGTGGTATGTTTAATCTGCTTAAGACCAAACTGTAAGATTTGATCCACTCACACCATAATAGACCTTATACTTATAAGTATGGAAGGATGTTTAATGTGGATCGTAAAATCCTACATGGTATTTTCCAGCTCTGTTGTAAAGGAAGCAGGTTTGACAGTGAGCCCAAACTTCATTGGACACGGGATTGGAGCTTTCTTCCATGGACCACCAGAGATCAATCATATAGGTGTGTATATTAAGAATCTTGAAATGTTCACTGCAGTTTTGTTTTTATAGTGGTCTCTGAGCAGAGAGACATGACAACATTAAAATGTGTTTTTGAAAAAACAAGTTTCCCATCCTACCACGAAATAAAGTCCCCACAAAAATAAATGGGTTCACAGCGTGTCTGTACAATGTACCATGTTTGTACACATCAGTATTTATTTACAGTATACTAATTACTTAATGATTGTGGTCATTGTCAGAATGTGATTTGCTGTATTTTATTTCTGCTGTATTTTATTTTATTTAGAGAACAGTCTTCCTGGCACCATGGAGAGAGGGATGGCATTCACTATTGGTAAGTGAACATGACAGTTTTTATGACATCTGGTAGTGAGTAGATTTTTCACCTTGCTTTCAGTAGGCTTGCGAGTTCAATCCCTGGCCTGGCCTAGTTTCACCAATTTTAAAGTACTTTGTCTGGCGTTTTGAAAATATTAATTTGTGTAGTATTTTGTCTGGCTCTGCTTAGTACTCAGCAAAGTGCATGGTATAGTTGAACACACATCACTACCAGTGGCTTGTATTTTTAGTTTTTGTCTGAGGTTCATGGTTATCCAACTTTTGTGATTTCTCAGAGCCCATCATCATGGAGGGGTCGCACAAGATAACTATTCTTGAGGACGGATGGACGGCCGTGTCTGTGGACAATGGCAGGTGAGTAGGGGAGCATCTTTTGTCAATAAACAACATGTATGGGTCATCTGTATTCTGTTGTGTACAGCCAGTATCCTGTAAATGCAGAAATGTTCGCGGTTTTCATCACTTTTCGTCCTGCTGCCAACGTTAGACAGAACAACTGCAGATTAAATGAATTTTCACAGTATACATTGTAAATGTAAATGTAGAAATGTTTGTGGTGGGTTTATGTTCGCGGTTTAAGTGGTGGCCATGTCATTGGACTTAAAACCACCTCAAACATTTTTCCATTATAGTTTTTGACTACAGTCTATGGCTCTACCGTGAACCTAAAGCCACAGTGAATACTCCGTTCCCCCACTACCACGAAAGTATATTCCTGCGAACTTAAATGCATTCACAGTACATATGAGTGACAATTGCATACGATCCTTAAAGGTTCAAACCTTTTTTTTTAAATTTCATGTACTTGTATTGAATTGTTTCTGCCAGTACATTCTAGTGTTGCTAGAGAAGATTGATGGATGTCACTCAGCCTGGAAATCTCCCTTTTTATCCAGATGTAGATATTGAATTGTATTTGCATATTGTTTATTTGGATAGCTGTCATAAAAATATTAGTCAGGTATACTGCCCCTCAGAGTAACACACCAGTTTCACAATGTCAGCTGGCTATATCACATCGAAAGACCTGCCACACCTAACCCTTGCACATCTAACTCCAAGTGGTATTTAATGCTTGATGCTCTTACCATACTTCAGACAATCAGTCCCTCTCGAAGAAAAATAAATTTTCAAACACCTTGCATGTCCATAGAAGATTCGTTAGGCCAGACAAAAGTTGATTTGCTGCATGTGTTTGGACTGTAGACAGTGATTTTGTAGCTATTTGAACTGTCATCTCTTTGCTTTTCAGGTCTGCCCAATTTGAACACACCGTTCTCATCACAGAGGAAGGAGTGGAAATCCTTACCGCTTAGGTTTTATCAACACAGACTCAGGAATGGTACTGATATGCAATCAAAGAATGCTTTTACAAAGCAGAGGTATAGATGAGAAGTTATGGCTTTGTTTGATAGTGGGATATACATTTTGTTGTTGGTGAAACAATTTTTCATTCAATTGGGGGGTTTCTATCAAAGGATCTTAACTGTTTTGTAACATCAATGTGCCTTTACAACACAAAGATCCTCATCTGTTGCTAGGTGTAGATGTATGTACATTAAAATGGAAATTTATCAGCTAGCCTATGTATTTCTTGTGAAGACCAAAAGTCATATTCATGACAAAATATTCCACCTATACATTTAATCATGACTGATTTAATTTTTAAAAATCCTTTAGTCATTTTGTTATGCTCAATTTACACTAAGTAAAGCTTTCTGCCATAGGAGTAAAATATAATTACACACTTGCAGAAAGAGACGTTAGCCAAAAATTGAGACAAGTACTACACAGCTTTCTCGTACATATCATATCGTACATGTTTATTCAAATCAATATATATATATTCAGTAATACGTTCTAGTTTGCAAACAAACAAATAACTGTGAAGCAAGGTTAAGTTGAGCCTTATGCTGTGCATGAGTTACGTGAAACTTGTAGTTTCCTGTAGCAAAATTTTGCCCTATTGAATACATCAACATTTATTTACCACATTACACATGACAAAGGACTTTCTACAGCCAAATAATCAGCATTTTCCTCATTCTTTGCATGATGGGCATAAAATGACCAATGCAACAAGTATACATGTACATAACTTAACTTAACAAATATAGCATACCAGCGTTATATTGTTAGTAGTCCATGTTGGAATCTACAGTGTCCCTACTGAACAAGAACATTGAAATTAGCTACATTGATATGAGTCTAAGGACTTGAACAGGTTCATCTCACTATGTTGCACATGCCTAAGTGATACACCAACAGTACTGTACAGACACAATGACAATTTTTGAGGAACTTTTCATTACAGTAGTGCAACAACTTTCTTGTAATTTCTATAATACAATTGTCTATGTCAGCTCTTATCAACTTGCCCACTTCTTCATTTTCACAAGAAATTCTTGACTACCCTCCATTCAACACAAATGGAACAGTTTTTATTAGGTAACAACTATTAGGTTGCTGATTTTTTCACACTTTACATCATTTACATACATGTGAAGGACAATGGGATCTCACAAAAGTCTAATGAGAGACAACTAAGGATATATATACAACTTTTTATCTCTTTTTCTCCTTGTTAGTCCTTTCTTTACCAGTGTCCAAATTTGCCACACTTCTAGTGCAAGTCATTGAAATCCATTTGAATCATTCTTTTATTTTCTCCCCTTTTGTAGCAGGGCAAGTTTCAAATTTTTTACCACATGACAAGTTTTGTAGCTGCACTCTGCATTGTAGAATTCGATATTCCTTCCTGTCCATTTTCAGAATTTTCCTCACTTCATGAAAGCTTTCAAATGTGGATGACTTTTCACTTATACAGTTCCACAACTCTCACTTCTGCCTCAAACCCAACAAACTAAGGGTGAGCTACCAGAGAACTCTTTTCGACTTAAATTCTTCCAAGTTGTCTTCACCAGAACTTTCTTCAATTTTTCATGAAAAACGGTGTTTGCAAACCCTGTTTTTTGCAATGCCTTTTTACAATATTTCCACAACTTACCAAACTGTAATTTCTTGCTCAAACCCTAACAAAGTTACGTTGGGCTACCAGAAAAGTCATTCTGCTGACTGGAGATCCTTCTCGCGCTGTTTACGCTACCGCTGTTATGATCTGCCATCCGATCACCTGTCTGTCGAACCCACAGGAGAAGAGGTTACACATGGGGTTCTCGTCGTACCACGCCGTGCCACACACCATCCGGTGATGACCCTGATGGAGAGAAAAACAGTGTTCTGAGAAAAAGTAAAAGTTTATTTTACCGAAGAGCTAATCTTCCGCTGATCATGCCAGAGAAGACAGACACAGTCTTTATTGTTCGTTGTGTCAGATCAATTCTCCTACCTCTCACAGTGAACCTTCTCCTGCCTCTCACAGTGGGACCCTCTAGTAGTATACATGTCAGGTGAGCAACAATAGCCAGCATTGATGCAAAGTCTTTGTCCAGAGGCTGGGTCAATAATCATTGGACACTTCTGTGACTCAATGCCGTGACTCAACTTTTCTATGTGCCCCTATTACAGCCTCGAAAAGAGCCAAGGCATCGAATGATGCCTTTGAGTTAAGCTTTCCAGTAGCATGTTTGCCAGTTGACAGGAATTTGCACTTCTATATATAGAGGCCAGAGAAAGCTAGACCACAAGCTACAGATTGAACATGAAAACAGAAGAGCCCCCTACCGTTCTGTTGCTGCGTGGCAGTCTGGCCAGACGGACGCCCTGCAGATCAAACAGGCGGATGTGGCGGTTGTCATGGGGGATGGCAATGACCTTGTGCAGAGCGGACACTGAGATTCTGGTAACAAAGGAGGCATCATGTGGGTTAGCTACAAAAAACTATAAATATGACGCTAGTAACTTAGGATAAAAGATGACACAGGGTTTGTATTAGAAGATGCTGGAATTTTGTCTGACCCCACATCATCTCAATGAAAAGCGTCCTGCAGGATTATTTGAGCTTCTCATAAATAAAAGACTCAAACAAACAAACAAACAAACAGTATCTGATGATTATAAGAAGAGCACTTGGGCAGGCAAGTTCATAAGCTGATGTAAGTAAACATTGACATCACACTATGAGAAGACCAGAACTGGTTCCTACCGGTTGATGGCAGAGTCAGTTCTGATGGTTGCTAGGGGAGACCGCATGTTTTTCAGGTCCCAGACCTTCACGGTCCGGTCGTCGCTCCCACTCACAACATTGTCGCCACTCGTAAAGGTCACAGAGTTCACAGTACTGCAAATACAAATGTATAGAGCTATACTGGTTAGAGTGTTAAGATGATAGGAAAAAGTACATGGAATAGCATTTCAAAATGGTATCAATGTAAAATGCTGCATTATCTCAAAAATGGCTTGGTTTGGTATAAAGCTTAAAAAGCCCTTGCCACACCATACATGGTGCATAGGGCAGTACCTCATACATACAAACAAACAGGGAATTCCAAGACTGCAACACTTACTCAGTGTGCCCCTGAAACACGTTGACAGAATGGATGGATGGGTCACGAAAGTCCCACAAACGGAAGGTGCTGTCCTTGGAGGAGGTCACGACCAGACGCTGGGTGGGGTGGGTCGAGCAGTTGGTCAACTCCTGGTCATGGCCTGGTGGAGCAGAAATCATACATTGTAGACAGTGAAAACAGCTGCCATACTTATCTAAGTTGATAGGTGGAGCAGTTGATCAGCCCGTCACCTAGGCTAGGCCCGAGTCAAATTACACAGCATGCATTTTTGGTGACCAGTGTTTCTATGCCCATTCTCCACCTTGACAGGTAACCTGGTAACCCCTTTTAGAGCCCACCTGTGAGTGAGTGCACCAGCTCTGTTGTCTCCAAGTCGTACAGCTGGGCTGTCCTATCCCATGATGCCGTCACCACCTGCTTCCCATCTGCCATCCAATCAGCTGCGATGATCACGTCTGTGTGACCCTGCAGAGGTCAAAGGTGAAAAGTACGGCATGTGCAAATGATGCAGATGAAAATTGTACATCTATAGCATCAAGGTCATAATGAATGAATATTTGACCAATGTACAAGACAGTGACATGATGAAAGACACTTAGTACAGTTATTCTAGATCTAAAGACATATGCAGTCCATTCTCCTGCTATGTTTAATATTCTTCTTACAACAAGAGTTAATTGTATTTTTTTCACATAGTGGAGCATAGCTCCTGACCTCCTCCAGACCATGGTTCTGTGTTAGTTGTAAGCAAGGTCCCCAGTGGTTGGTTGGGCGCTGGTTTTAAATTGTATTTACAACTGTCTACACCAGCCGACAATCAGTTTCGAAAAATCAAAGTTGGAGCACAGTATTATGCTTGGATACAATTAGGAATGAACTGGAGCTAGAACAGGATGAATTCTCGCCTACTCCCAACCCAGCGTTGAACATGGTTGGTGAGTGGTTGGTACAGTTAGCCTCTACTAGGCTTCATGTATCGGTGGTCTGATCGTAGAAATTGGACAAATAAGCCGGCCGACTCCCCTAGCGTATTATTGACTCTATTTGTCCAATTTCTACAATTAGACCACCGATCCACGGAGCCTGGTAGAGGCTAGGTACAGTAGCAAAATCGTGGGAAGTGTCCCAAACGTGTGATAGTGGCCACAGGGGTCCACAGGACAGCAGACTGACCCTGAATGACAGCGAGTTTGTCTGACCTGATATGAGACTTACTGTGAACTCTGTGAGCGGACTTCTCACAACTGCGGGAGCAAAGTCTGAGGAGTCTCCTGGTTCTGTATGAGATGCAGCTGGAGAGAAACAATAATGGTCAACTTTAGCTGTTGCTGTTTTGTAGAATATATTTTGAATTTTACCTTCTACATGATAAGGAAAACCTATGCTCTATGTCTCACTTGAATATTTTTTAATGTTCTCTGACATTCTTCACCAAGAAACTTCACCAAGAGAGCAATATTTTTCTTTTGAATTTCAAGTTGGCATGGCCAAAAGAAAAACAAGTCAGAACGGCAATGGCAATGGCAAGAGTAACAATACGATATTTACAGGTTTTGACTATTTGTTAAAAAGTCTTCTTCGGAATCTCAAGGAAAAAGCTTCTTACCTTCTCCCTCTTCTTTCTCTGCTCCCTCAATCTGGTCGTCATCGGAGGAGCGCTGCACACCAGAAAACAAAAGAGGCTGAGCCATGGATGCAGGAGGGAAGGAGAGAAGGGAGAGGAGAGAAGAGAATGTAGGGGGTTAGCAGTAGAGTGGAGACATGTAAAGGGAGGAACCATTTACCCATTTGTGGATAGCTGGAAGTCTGAGGAACATGAAATAAACAAGACTGGGGGCTGAAAGGGGGTTGCCATCAAACTCTAGGCTATATAATTTTTTTTAGCCAGGTGCCAGTAAAAGCACCAATTAAGCTCTATGTTAGATCAAATTAAAATGATTGCAAGATTACTCTCTCCGTTACAAGATATACAGGCCTCTTGCACTGCTGATTTAAAATATTGTATGCTACAACTGATACAAACATTTTCACCTAGACAAGCCCAAAGGAGGTATAGAGTTAAATGGAAAACATGGTAAACACACATGTACTACTAGTACTTAAGCATTTATAACAACTCTTTTTTTCCTCTGACAACTGCTTAATAGATTGTTAACAGTCATCTTGAACAACCCAACATGATAACAATATATACCACGCTAATCATTTTCCATTCATCTACAACAAAATCCTGAACATAATGGTCATGACTGTGTGTCAGTAGAAAGAAATTAGACATTTCAATTTTCATGATCTTAGTCTAAGTTAGGTGTGACGGGTCGTTCAGTGTAATATGACCAGCTGCTGCCGCGCCGCGTGCTTATGAAGCTGGTGTGTTACTTCGAAGGGCGGTTATACTGGCTATATGGCTATACCTATCATACATGATGGAGAAATTTTTGAAAACAGTTTTCAGAGACTCACATTTCCTTCCGGTGGAACCTGAGGTAGAACTACAGCAGATCTCCAGACATGGGCCGTGTGGTCACCAGAAGCTGGGAAAGATTTCACAATTATCAAGAATTCAAGATTGTGAGTCCATCAAGAGCCAGACTCTCTTAACTTGGACATACTTTACTGAGTTATTTACTTACTTTTGGTAGCAAACGGACACTTCTTGTAATCTCCAAGCAGATCCTACGTTAGCATAAGATAGTATCAAAAGTTGCCAGAGGAGTGAAGAAAGCCTTGGAGTGTGTTTGGCATTTGACAAAATTCTGAGCAAATAGACTACAGCTTTCATTTATGTCATTAGCTGCTAGGTATTTGGTGTAGCGTTCCATTAGCCTAATTACAAGGGTTTATTATGTTAAATTCTTTGACCTCTTCAAAGTTTTGGAGGAAAGATTTTACAGCATTTCTAACCTGTCAGAGCCAGTTGATCATTTGGGTGGAACCTGATGGAGTTGACCGATCCACTGTGGCCGACGTAGTTCAGTACACACTGTCCTGTAGCCATGCACCACAGCTTAGCTGTACGATCTGGGGGAAGATATAAAAGCACATTAAACATTAACGGAACTTCCGTTACAACATGTTCTAAATGTTGTTCATTCAAAAAAATAAACAAGCAATTTTTGATTTAGTAGATAGATTATGTATTATCTTTCAAAATGTGTAGGGTGTCTGTGCGGCGCAACGGCTAGAGCATTGAAATCAGAATCAGTAGGTCCTGAGTTCTAAACTCGCCATGCCCCTGCCCCCATGACGGTGGAGTTTGGCAGCCCACCGAGCCTCACAGCTAAACTGTCAAAAGGTGCCAAAAAACACCTACGGATTTGGTGCTGCCAGTGTTTTAACATCTGCACACTTGCCACTAAGACCAGTGAATTTTTTATTTTTTTAGTCTTTCAAAATCAGGTTAGGCTTTTAGGAGAAGCAGGAAGCAAACAAATTTAAAATTGAGATTAATATTTGGTGACCTTAACAGTTTCCTTATAGTTATACAAGTAAATGTATTTCATGTTTAGGTGCATCTATATTGTCAGAAATTTTTATTTGTAATCTTACCAGCTGACACCGTGCCCAGGACGTGTGGTTTGGTACGGGAGATGTTGACCTCCCAAACTCCGTCACGGTGACCTACAAACCTTCGCACCATCTGGCACTGGCTGGTGTTGGCCGGTTTGAAGCTGGACACAATCTGGACACAGAAAACCAAACGCATTATTTTAATGCTAGCAAATTATTACAGAACTCTGATTCAAAAGTTTGTCTCAGAAACATATCTCTACATTCAACCTTCGTTTCACATCATTGTGTTACTCTCGAAACACAAAGATGAGTATTCTTATAAGAAATTAACATTCAATGCATTTTGTTTATCGAAAATTGCATTCTGTGCAGAGTTTGTGGAAATATGTTATGGTATAAAACCAAAAATAATGTGCAAAGGCTAAAGCTAGAGGTCATTGTGAATCTAGGATATTGTATGTGAAAAATGTGAAAGCATAGACAGCCAAAAATAATTAGTATTCAAAGAAATACATCACAAAGAGAACGGACCAGGAAATTTTAGGTTGATAATTTCTGAATAATCACTTTTCTAATCACAAGTTTTACACTGTTTTATACATAATCATTAGAGTATTCAACAGCCAAAATTATCACAAATCACATCAAACTTTCAAGACATCACAAAACATTGACAATTTCTGATTACATCTTGTTAGCAAGAAGCTGTTACTAAGCAACAACAGACATGTGACCACAAGCCAATCACAGGGAGGCAGGATTAATCACAGAACAAAGGCAGCGTTTCTAGCATTGCCCAACATCATGCTCATTTACCGAGGCACCGGACACAGTGTCGAGCCTGGCGCGAACCGGCGCGATGGACTGCTGAAGGCGGTGCTGCATCTGGCTCCACAAAGAACACAGTCAGTCAGCCAATCAAATGTATTGGTTTAGTCACATGACCAGTCAGTCAGCCAACAGGATGCATTAGTTTAGTCACATGACCAGTCAGCAAACAGGATGCATTGGTCAGGTCACATGACCAGCCAATCAGCCAACCAGATGCACCAGTTTAGTCACATGACCAAATGCAGGTGGTTGTTGTTAGTACAGCAGCAAATAGGCAGCCAGATTTTAAGGAAACATGGAAACTTTTTTTGTACATTTACATCAAGATACTTTTTGCTTCTGTGTTGCTGTTTTTTTAGTGCCTTTTATACATGGAATGGTCCAGAAAACATCAACAAAATACAAATGGCAGATGTGAAAAAGTGCACCAAGAAACACAAAAAATATCATGTGCTAGGATAATGTGGACTTCTTGGTTCATTTCTAAAGCATCTTATATTCTCATGTCTCTAATACTTGGTGAATGTGAATAATATAAAAGAGCTCTCTCCACCTCAAAATTTTTCCACCAAAGGGGTTGGAAATGTTCAAATTTCTGACCATCCCAAACAGCAAAAGTTTAGGAACTGAAGGAAGGAGGCTGGAGAGAGCCCTGATAGGAACTTAAGGAAGACAGGAGATAAATACATAGATATGTATAATAAAATCTTGACACTCCTTTTGAGCTGGTTAGATGTTACAAATATTAAACACTGCTATGTCAAATACAGCTGGGGAATCATCTAAAAAAACTTAACATCTGAAACATTCACACTTTAAAGTTTGGTCCTTCCAAGCAGCTCTACATCTCCTTCCTAACAAACATTCTGGCAAATCTTAATGTCTTAGTTACACAGTCTAAATTCCTTAACAGTAGCCCCCATTGCTGTTTCAAAGTTTTGACTCTCTGATATCTATTCCAAATGCTGCAGCACATACTACCCCAGACCACCCTTGAGTAACATGAATGGCCCCCTGCCCATACCTTGCTAGTGGAGGCCTTGTAAGTGGTTTTCAGTTTCTGTGAAAGTTGACTGGATGCTGTAAAAACAAAGGCAACATAAAAAAATCTACAATTTAATCTGTCTACTTAACTAAGAATACATCATTACTTGCTCAAGCAATATTGGGTTATAATCTAGAGAAAAGCATAATTATTATTCAAATTATGCCGTTTTACCTTATCTTTATCATTAACAGATTTCTGATAATGAATCATGTCATCAGCAAAATGCCATATCTGGTATAAGGCAACATTCGTCCTGAACTTACACTTGTTCTTTGCAATATTAGCCTTGACTGTTCCATCCAGCGACTCCTCCCCAATTGCTTTATCACTGGTGCCAGCCTCAAGTCTCTCAGTCAGGACCTCTACCTTCTCCTGAACTGTGGTGAGAGACCACATCACATATCAAAATTGTCAGGACCTCTACCTTCTCCTGAACTGTGGTGAGAGACCACATCACATATCAAAATTGTCAGGACCTCTACCTTCTCCTGAACTGTGGTGAGAGACCACATCACATATCAATATTGTCAGGACCTCTACCTTCTCTTGAACTGTGGTGAGAGATCAGATCACATGTCAAAATTGTCAGGACCTCTAAAATCCCCTGAATGGTAGTGACAGACCTGTTCACATGTTTTACCTTCTTCTGAACTGTAGTGAGAGACCACATCATACGTAAAAATTGTCGGAGCTTCTACCTTCTCTTGAACTGTAGTGAGAGATTAGATCACATGTCAAAAGTGTCAGGACCTCTACCTTCACCTGAACTGTAGTGTTATGAGAGACCACCTAACACGTCAAAACTGTCAAGATTCCCACCTTTACCTGAACGGTGGTGAGAGAGCATACGACCTGTTGTTCCAACGATGTCTTTTATTCCCATTCTCTCACTATCTCTTTTAATTTTATTGTCTGTCATAGGTGCTTGCGTATAGATGCAAGAGGCTATTCATTATTCATACAAACGCTTAACAATACGAAACTTTGACTTTCATGTTTGGTTGTTCATTGTGCTTACGTGCAAGGTTTTCTGCGTACACCACCTCCACCTCTCTCTCAATTTGCTGGAACAGGTCCCAGAGTCGCGCTCGAAGGTGTGGCGGCAACACGCTCTCCTGAACCTCCACGGTGAAACTGCAGAAAATAGTATGGTTCTTAACAAGGCATCACTCCAAAATCATTGTGATCAATTTATCATACAACATGCATGCACATTCAGGACATGGTTTTATCAAAGAAGCCTAGAAAAACGATATTGATTGGGGAATTTTACATATGATAATATAATATCATGTAAATGGTTACTTGAATTTTGCACAAAACAAGGTCAGCTGGCTTAATCTAATTTCATACATAGCCACTGCCTTCCTGAATTCTGCATGTACTGTTGACAGTGCAACATACAAGCCCCATCCCTATGCAGGTCCCCATGATTTCGTCAGACCAACCCTTGATTTTTCATGTTATTCACCTTCCATGCCGGGGGTTCTCGCGGTCGGCTTCGGTGGAACTGTGCGTTCGGCGCAGCGAAAGGCTCTTCCCGCGCTTGGGCTTCGGGCGGGAAAACCCTTGGGCAGCGGCTTCTGTTGGCATGGTGATAGCTCACCGCTCGACCGCAGCAATACCTGAAGGAATATTGTAATGACAAGAGAATTCTCAGGCAGGCACCATTGATCAAGAATTAATAACATAACGTTACCTTATGTAAACTGTAGATTAATTTGCTTTGCAGTTGTTTTGTCTAGTAGTAGGGGGAAATTATGCTTTTTGTGGTGATTTAAATTCTCCATTGAAACAGTTCTGTAGTAAAGTTGTAACATTAGTATACAGGAGACATATTTATGGCGTCATGAATTCTCCATTAGAAGGTCACCGTAAAATTGTGAAAATAAAAAACGCAGAGAAATTTTTAAAGATTTGCAGGAATGGAATCGGGTAACGTTAACATCACAGCCATCAAGACACAACGATAACGTTACATTCCAGTCTGAATTGTGTCCTTATTATTGATGTTGTTAATTAGAAGTCTTTTGCATATTTCACGACATACAAATATGATGTATAACTTTGTAAGTCTAGGCTATCACTACATAGATTTTCGCATTCTTAAACGTGTAATATAACATTAACAACATTCAGAATTCATACTTCAGGTTCAGCCTGCAAGATCATCATGATACAACCAACATGCAACAACAACCACAGGTCTCGCAAATTATAAAATAATCATGATCATTCAAATACATCCAGGACCGGGACAATAACACAATATTAGTGGTTGATATGCTGCTTTTCTCATATTGTAATGTTATCATTAGCAATTGTTATTTTTTGCAAGGGCGTGTTGGAATTTAATTTCACGATTGCTGTAATTTTTTTTTTTTTTTTTTGCTACAGCAACGAACAATTCTAACGTTAACGAAACGATTTGAATGTGTTACTGTAGAAAAAGCCCTTGTATATAATTTGTGAGGATGTAATTCATCCTCAAAAGTAAGTTAAAAACTGTAAAACGTACCTTAAGTGATATTTTTAATCAAAATCTCACAGCAAAATTCGCCAAGCTGATGGAGTCGCCGCCATCTTGGAAACTGTTTGTGCAATCATTCTGATCCTCGCTAGGCGTCACTGTTGCACTGTTGCACTGTTGCCAATTTTAAGCAGATGTTGAGTCACGCATATTAAGTCTTCCTCACTGTCTGATGTTCTAGTCCTCTTGCTGTTATTACCTCCGTGAAATGTTCATTGAGATCATTACTCCTCAAGAAGGGGACAGTCCCTCCCTTTTATATAAGGGGACACTCCTCGGGAAATGGTATGGTTATCCGGGAAAGGGGACGTCCCTCGGACAACCCCGCCGGCCCGTGGAATCGACTGCTAACCCGACAAATCGCTTCCTGGTTCATCTAAATCACAACATCCGGAACATGGCCAGTGCTTTAGAGTACAGGTTCTCACCTCACCTCAAGGTATTATAATAATAATCATCTGGTGTATTTTGCCAGCCAGTAGGTACCCCAAGTATGAGTAATGAGGCTGTTTAACGTGGTCGAGGCACCTCCTCGAGCACGGGACCCCCGTTTTACGTCCCTCCCGGAAGACGATTTCGTGGAAAACTTCGTGAGGCTACAGCAATCCGGACGTCCTTGGTTGGTCCCCCATCCAAGCACTATCCGGACCGCGCGTTGCTTAACTTCCGAGATCGAGGGATCGGGGGTACCAACGCGCCACGCGGCCGTAGCATTATTTGATTTGGTTAAAGCATTTTTTTTTCTGAGAATTGACACATGTTGGGATGATCATGCGATGTTCTACATCTTATAGGCAATGTAACGTTACATTATAACCAAGGACATTGTGGTTAATAATGCATGTTTAGCTGATCATGACTTTCTTGAGTTCAGTGTAGATGTATAATGCTCCATTTTCTTATACTTTTCTTTATATACACCATGATGAAACAAGTCAAGCTTGGTTAAAAAAATCACATAAGATTCAATCAAGGAGGTTATAACCTCCTTGATTCAATGTAGCAATTTGGCAAGGATTGGCTCAATCAATCAAGTAATGAAGTAACTTTTATTAGCCGTCATAAAAGATATAACGTTAACGTTAGAAACCAAAATTTGTAGTTAAGCCGTTTGAACGGTTCCAACAAATTAACGTTATAACTTATATGTGTCCTTCGTTGATCTTGAGCAGTGTTACTGTTAGTATGCAGTGTCAAATATGCCCGGTCACCGCAAGAAAACCAGAAGGCATTTAGTGCTCACTCTCGGCAAGAAGGGAAGGAGGGATCGAAAACGGAAGAGACCAGGTCATGGGTAAATATTTTACACAACAGTCTACTATAGGCTTCAGGGCTCGAAATACCAACTGCATATGCAGGTTAGTGCAGATAAAATTGGAGCTGTGCAGGTATTTCTGATGTCTCACCTGCACGTAATCTGCACTGGTCCATGTACTGGGTTTTATACATAAATGTCATCTGATGTAAGTGTAATGTGGATTGTTATTAGCTGCATTGAATGTTTTTACCTATAAAATATAAAAGAAAAAATAGCAATTGTTCCTCAACAATTTTAGTATGATTCATACTTCCTAAATTCAGAGTGGTGCACGTAAAATTTGTCTGGTGCATGTAATTTTCAATGTTACCTGCACCAGTGCAGGTATGCAGAGAAAAGTATTTTGAGCCCTGGGCTTGGTTATTTTGAATGTTGAATAAAAAAAATAGCCAGAGTGATGAGGTGGAGACACATTTGATTTTGAGACAATCTTGCATGTCTGAAATGCTCATAGCAGTAGGTATCAATAATGCTGTATCATTTTGTCCTATAATGGATAAAGGTGCTTTACTGCTATGTGTTGTGAATTAATTATCTGTTTGTTGTCAAACAACAGCTCTCAAGAAAGTGGTGTGTCACCAACAAAGCGAGCAAATGTCAGCAGCACCAGGTACACCATCCCCATCTCATGTCTACTGAATAGTGGTACTGATACATGTTCTGATTGGGTTGTAGATGTGAATCAAGTTGAAAAGTAATCTCTGTTACATTGTCTTGATATCTTACTGCTGAGAAATATTGCTACATTGACATGCTTATCTGACTGCCATTTCAATAGTTTTGACTTTTGAATGATATATTTGTATCATACATATCATTCTATGTACAGTCCAATTAAGAGGTCTCTAGGACCAGCAAATGGTGTTCATTTAGCATATGTCATAAGGTCATGTCATGTTAATCTTTTTTGACTTTTATTTGTTCTAGGTCAGAAGAGGAGCGTGACGCTGCAAGTGGTGAAAGGGCAGAGGCTGCAAGTCTGCTGTCTGACCCAGCAGGCCTAGGGTGAGTTTCTTTGTGGCATTCTGTACGGTCCATTTCAGGCCAATAGTAGTACCAGCAGATGGTGTCCAATAAGCATACCGGGGTATTACATGTAGTCATGTTATTTAATGTTTAACTTTTGTGATTATTTCTTCTAGGTCGGAAGAGGAGAGTGAAGCTGCTAGTGATGACAGGTCCCAGGCTACAAGTATCGAAGAGGAGACTGAAACTGCAAGTGGTGACAGGGCTGAGGCTAGTACTGTATAACATACAAACCCTGTGGTATAAACATACAGTAAAGACAACACAAGTGGCCAGTTTATAAGAAAATAGATTTTATTGCATGGAGAGTGTTTATAAAGACAGAACCACGGTGCACAATACCAATGGACCACCTAAGTACAAGCCCTATCAGAACAAGTTCATCCATGTCTTTTACCAGAAAAATTGTCCCCAGGTTTTCATCAGCAGAGCTTGTACAATTTGAGAGTTTCTTGGAATTTGTTGACTTTTGTCCTAGATGCCATGGATTTGCAAGCATCAGGGCCACATAGCCTGTTCCACGGTAACTAGACGCTATGTGGTTGACATAACAATATATGTGCAACAAGATGAAGCAAATCCTACAGGCTGGCAAAAATCAACATTTTTTTCCAACCATCTCCCTGAAGCCTTAAGTTAAGAGTTTGATAATGTCTCAATCATGGGGTGTTCTGTGATAACAGGAAAAGAGTCCACTTTCCTTTTTCACACTGTACACCCTGCTTCCAGAATTTCAACCATTAAAGAGACAATTTCTGAACAAAACGGTTGTATCTAAGGCTGTTTTCCCCACAAGCAAAAACACTTGAAAGCCTTAAGGTACTAGATATGTTATTTCTTCACAAAATAAATCTAGCTCAGCAAGTTTTTTTAGAAGGAAGGGGCTGGAATGTTTTTAAAAAACTTTTGATACGTCTACCCAATGCGATGCGTCAATTTACACGCCTACACTGTCGCTAAACCCTTTCGTAGTATCAGACTATGACTTTCCCGCGAGAAAGTCATTCTGAATAGTATTTTTCTTTATGATTTAGGAAAGCATGTCCTAGGATACCAGCAAAATAAACATTAACATACCATAATCTTACTGTTCATCCTGTATTGCTCATTTCCTTGTGGTGATGCCACCACGTGCAACAAGGACAGTATAGTCATGTGATATCAAAGGTCAAGGGTCAGGGGTCAAAGGTTCTAAGGTAACAAAAAAATTCTATAGTTTATGCGGCCTAGTTCCCTGCTATTTTGACTTGAATACATTTCCATATGTAGGGCTGTTTACATGACATTATTTAGAGAATACTGCAACTACAACAAATAAAACGAGGAGGTGAAATCTACAGCAAAACAACTTAATATAACAACAGCGATTCACAGACCGAACAAAAATGTGCACATGAACTTGTTTACCACAGCTGCCACAAACACGAAGAAATCTAGTATCATTCACAGAACACCAGTTCCACAAGTTTTGTCTTTTTCTCTACTAGAAGTCATTGTCTTGTAAAAATGTTTGTATTTTGGCTGAAATAGAATATTTTTCCATTCAAATTTTTACCACAAAAGAACTGTATTTCATGTCAGAAGGCAAAATTCAAGCTCATCTGAAAACCTTTCTATTCTGACTCTGGAACCGTGGCTTTGTGATGTTGAAAAATTGACAAAGATATAGTAGAAAAACCTTATAAATGTTCCATGGCAGTATTGAAGCACATATATAACCTGTATTGTCCCTGACAACACTATGCTGGGTTGTACAACAAGGAGGCTACCTTGGGGGTTAACATGATACTCATGTTGATTTCCTGGTAAATTTTGAAAATTGGCCGTTCATAGATCAAATAATATGATTAGCTGGAAATCAATCCAAAGGGATCCACTTTGAGAGGAAACTGGAAAGACTAGTAGATACATAGTATCATTTTTTTTTACCAAAATAGCCTCCTTGTTTGCCCTTTGTGTATCAAGACTGATTCTGTAGTGGCCCAAAATATTTGTACAGACACAGATACAAATTTATGCCCACAAACATAAGTGTAAGCATAGCATCCAACACTAAGCAATGTCAACACAACCCCATATTCCCCTTACTGAGCCGTATCTAATAAATTAGCTGATTGGTCATCAAAGACCGCTTGTGGCTTAAAATAGCGCACAAGTTTAACATACATTATAACAACATCTGTGTCTTCTACCACATTTGAAGCGATAAAATTTTTCTATTAGGTTCATTATATACACATAACAGTAAAATAGACCTCTGTCACTGTACACACATAGAAACAACCACGGTGGTCGCAGGAGTCCGAAAAAGGAGGAAGGAAGGAAGAAAAGATCCCTGACAGAGAGGTATACATGTACAGCTATCAAATATATCCATGCCCCAATACAAGGCCTATCAAAGATAGAATACTCTTTTTTTTTATATTTCTGCTGCTAGTCTAACCTGTCCACCCCTACTACTGTTACAGAATGAACCTTGCCAAAGTCAGTGTTGTTTATGAAAATTACTACAGTTAATTTTCCCCCCTTTTTGACCCAATGGTAGATTCTGCATTACAGCGAGTTAACATGAGGTGTGGTAGCCTCCACTAGAAGTGTGGGGGTGAGCAGGGTAGACAGCATGCTTGGTAAATGTAGGCTATAACTACCAAGACAATCTATACAGTGACTAGACTGTTAACATTGAAAGACACCATATATCCAGTATGGGATTAAGTACAGTTGTACTCCACTGCTGCCAGGGGGCGCTCATGTCCACTACCCACCAGGAACCGTCTCCTTCTACACCAGGTACTATCTCCATCTCCCAGACGACCAACACGCCGTTATTGTCCATTGGCAGGAAAAGTCACCCCCGAGGAGGAATAGTTGTTCAGGACGGGGTCTGTGGGCTCCGTGGTTTTCTCTGCGTTGTTGTGAGCCATGTTCATGTTCATGTTGAGCGCCTGCTGCAGCTGCGAGTACAGGTGCTCCGGCAGCCGCTCGCCCTCCAGCTGCTGCTTCAGCATCATGGGGTCGGCCGTTGGTCCCAAGGTCACGGCGGGCGGGTACTTGGAGCTGATTCCCTGTGACGACACGGGCAGCGAAAACATCCCCGCGTTCACCAGCTGCTGCCCGACCGCCGTGTTCAGGATCTGCTGTCCCGCCGCGCCCAGTATCATGTTACGTTCGCTCGGGCTGAGAGAGCTCCACGGGGGTCTCTGCGTCCCGACCTCCGTACTGGTGGGGAGAGAGGCCAGGTCGTTACCGTAGTGACCGTTATTACCCAGAAGTCTTTGGTCGTTGTTGTAGGGACTGCCCTGCGAGGACGTGGGAATATGGCTCATCATGATGGGGGACTGATTGTCGACCTGCCCGCGGCGCGAGGCGTCGCTTGGAGATGGCACTCCGTTGTTGAGCTGCCCCGGCGGAAACATGCCCTGATTGGTGCTGAGGCTGGGCGAAACCAGCGCCAGAGAAACGGGGTTCTCCAGGTCAAACGAGTTCAGACCGCTGTCCCGTATGTGGAGGTCGCTATTCCCAAGGTCATTGTTCATGAGCGACCCCACGTCCATGGCGGGCGAAGACTGGGACAAACTCCCATGATCCATGAGTCCGCTGCCCTGGCTGATCATGTGACCAGTCATGTGATTGTCCTGCCCGTCTCCCTGCATGATAAGGCTCGGCAGCTCGTTGTTGGACTGGAGTTTCTTCACGACGTCGTTGGCGGCCTCCAAGGCTCGCTCCAGCTCCTCAGCCTCCTCTCGTGTGGGAACAAACTCCCCGTTCTTACCTGCAGAACACAAATAGCGTCAGGGTTTCTGACTAGTTCTTATACATTCAAATCTGACTGGAGTGACTATTACTACTATTAGAGCTTTCTTACATACAAACTCCCTGTTCTAACCTGCAGAACACAAACAGTGTCAACATTTCTGACTAGGAGTTTTGATACAGTCAAACTTGATTGGAGTGACTATTGGAGTTTTCTTACATACAAACAAACACCCTGTTCTTACCTGCAGAACACAAACAGCATCAATGTTTCTGACTAGGACTTTTTTGTACAGTTAAACCTGATTGGAGTGACTATTGGAGCATTCTTAGAAACAAACAGATTCTTTTTACCAGCAAAAAGTAAAATTTTAATGTTTCTGACGAGTGTTTTGTACAGTCAAACCTGTTTGGAGTGAACAGTGGAATTTTCATGCATACAACCAACAGAAAAAGTTTCAGTTTTCCTGACAATAATTTGTATATCAATCCTGTTTGTAGTGATGACTGAAAGGGACTGGAAAATATAAGTCAAATTTGACTGGGTGCCACTTCAGAAAGTACTCTTTATGCTTGTGCCAAAAGGAAAAATCAATAAGTGATCACAACAAGACAGGGCTTCCCACCTGTGAAAAAGTCAAAACCTTCCAAGTCCTCCGGCAACTTTGGGAGGACATCGGCAAAGTCATGTGACTCTAACAACCCTGGTGCGTGATGCGTCCCTTCCAGCGCCGACTGCACGTTATCGATATTCAGGTCCGTGGCATCAATGTCAAGCTCAAGGGACTTTTCAATGTCATGACCGTCCAGTTCCTGTAGGTCTTCTGTGATGTCATCAGGGTCAATGCCCTCAGGTGCAGGGCTGCAAAAGAGAACACAGAAACACCATGATATGGTATAGTCAACATACACAATTACTTACCATTACTTCCACTTTTGTGTTGTGTTTCTTTGTGACAAGTTGTGCTTGTGTTTGTACATCACAAGTATCCAAATGAGAAGATGGTATGTAGCGCTTACTTAAGTTAGCAGTAAATTTCTTTGGTTGTTGAAAGAAATATTTAAGTCTCTTTATCAATTATATTTTTTGCATATGACAAACACTTGCCAAAATCAGGCACTTTGCAAGAATGACAATAGTGTTGAATCTGGGAGCCAGTGTTCCGTAAGTTGTGCTATTTAAGGACAAAAAGGTGGATATTTTTGTTGTTATTTTGCGAACATACCTTAACGCAGACGTATCGATCCCCAGACTAAGCGAGATGTCGTTGTTACCCACGGGCTTGGCCGGTGGGATTGGCTTCTGCGGCCGGCTGTTCCTCTTCTTTTTACTCTTGCTCTTCTTGGAGGAGCGGGAGTGAGAGGACTTGCTCTTCTTCCGCGGCTTCTTTGGGGGAGGCCCATGCTGGGCAGCAAGGGCAGCTGCCGCTTTCCTGTCGGCTTCTCTCTTTTGGGAGAGTTCCTGAGGAGGGAAAGAAAACAATAAATGAGTGAAATATTAAACGTTTAAAAAATCTGCAGCCATGCATGTATATATGTACATCACTGAACTGTATTGACTTATCACACGCTGTGTCTTATAATGGTGTCAATTAAAAACAACATTACAACCACCATGAAATTGTCAAACACTTTCAATACATAAATTTTAAGAATTAAAACAGTTTAATCTTCGAATAAGCAAACAAGCAACTGTTTTCAATAGGCAGGCACTGAAATATCAATATAAATGGTGAGCAGAAAGAGGGTTTCTGGAGTGCTTTAGACTTCGGCCAAAACAAAATATTTTCTGTATAATGTGTGGGTGCACGACTAACAAAGCCAAAATAAAATCAGTGCAAAGATTTAAACACTGATAATTTATTTTAAAATCAGTGCAAAGATTTAAACACTGATAATTTACAGTTATCAAACTGACAGCAGTTCCTAGAAATTCCGCGGACGCCTACCCTTTTCCTGGCGTGTTCCTGACAGAGTGGTCTCTCGTGTGCGATGTCGAAGACAGTCGTGCTACACTGCCGCCCGTCTGAAAACCTGGCCGTGCACCTCTGGTATAGCAGCTGGTCGGGATTCACTCCCACATCTAACACTACAGTTAAGGGGCCAATCTGTGCTAACATATCATAGATTCAACACAACCTAGTGTACATCTCCTTTGCAATTGGTTCCTGTGACAGCCAAATTTTACAGTTAAGGAGCCAATCTGTGAAACTTTAAGACTTAGATCCTCCCATGTCTACTGACACATTGGGCAGCAAGTAGTCTCCATTCAGGGCGGTTTTGGGGCAAGGGTTTCCGCTTCCCTAAGGTTAATCTCCAGTTGGTAAAGGTCCCTCCAGTTTAATTTCAGTCTTCCCTGTTTTCTTTTTCCTTTTGTTGGGTTGCCAGTGCAGTGTTGTTTTAGCATGTCTATCCACAGGCATTCTAAGCACATGTCCTGTGTACTTTACCTGTCTTTCTGTAATGGTGGTGCTAAGAGGTTTTGTCTTGCTCCTACGATACACTTCCTCGTTTGTGATCCTATCTCTGTATGTTAATCTGTGAAACATTTTAAACATTCAACATGACCAAGTGTAAGTCTCCTTCGTAATTTGCCATTTTTACTTATTCCCAACTATCATTTTATTCTGTGATTTGTTTTCTCTGAGCTGTATCTATCATACTGAAATGCCAAGGTTGCAAACCATATAACCATTCAGTATGACCTTTCACCACTGCTTGATGTGTGTGCATGGGGCATGTCCTTTACACAATACCGGTAAAGGTCAGGATTCTAATCTGTAAGGGCACAACTATAGATGGAAATGAAAGGATACGTTGCACACAGAATCTTGTGAGGGGGAGGGCTCTCCTGGTGCACTTCTGTCCCTCCCAGTCCCCGGTACACACCCTGGACACACCCACATCTCTTCTTCTTACTGTGGGTCTGTGGCTGCAAGGGAAGGTAGAACATGTTACCATGGCAACAAGGGACACACATATTACCATGGTAACGAAGGTAAACACCTGCGTCTCTTCCTCTCAATGCGAAACTGCAAGAAGGACCCCCAAATGATGGATGAAGGACCCCCAAATGATACAGGACTCAATGATGCTGAAACAGTAGGTAAGGACAACACTGCCGGACAAACTGCAATACATATAGGAGGAGCAAGGGGGCAGCACTTGGCCTGAGTCCATGTAGGCAAGCAGGAGTATAAACCGTGTATATTGACCAGAACGTACCTGTGTCTGACCACCACACTGTCTTTGTGTCTGCTCTCCTCTCTTAGCACTTCCACAGTTTCTCTCCTGTCCGAGCCGTAGGACCCCAGGACTGCCCGCGACTCCTGCTGGTTGAGTGCCTGTTGGTCTGCACTTCTCCTGAGGGACTGCAGGAGTTGGGCATACTTCCTGCACAGGCTACGGTGCACCGTGACTAACCGCTTGTCCCGCGGTCTCACCGGCGACGCATCCACAGAACTGGAACGGACAAAAAACAAGGACATATTTACATGTACACCATTCTGTGCATCAAGACCCTTGTCAGATGATAAGAGCAAAGCAGCTTTCTCAACTGAAACAAACTTGTACTGTCTACTGTTATAGCAAGAATATACATGGCTAAATTGTATAGAGTAGAGCAGCATACTACATTTTTACTGGCACCTCACAACACGCCAAAAATAGGCAGCAACAGATTTCATGGCCAAACCAATGCCGCTGAAAGCCCTGTAATCAAACTGTGTTGGAAAACATTCAGAAATGAACAACACTCACTCTGATGAGTCTTCTTCCTCAGAATCATCTGAGAACCAGGAATGTTGCCATGGTAACGAGTCATGTGACTCGTCCTCGCTGTCTGATGACTCTATCACTGTAAAGGAAAGACATGGTGTGGTCAGGATTAGCTTGAATACACTACTTCCCACAAACCATGTGTGTAGATTATGGAGGGATTAACTAAAACCAACCAAAATGCAGGTGTCCAAACAGGTTTGCCATCCCTCAAGTATCAAGTGGTAAATCTAGATTAAAAGATAAATACAACTCAAGGTCGTTGACCTCTGACTTACATGAAAACAGGTCTCCCCTCGCCTCTTCTCTGCATTGCAACAACTTCATCAGTCTCCTGACCTCTGACCTCCGCGCTTCGTGGAGGTACTTCTGCACGCATTTTCTGGGTTTCCTGGGCCGCGTGGGCATGAAAGGCACAGTGGGGGGGATATAAGGTGGGGGGAGGGGGTACGACATGGGGGAGGGGGGTATCGAAGGATGGAAAGGCATCATACCGGTATGGAATGGGTGCAGGGAAAGGTGTGGGGAGGGGGGCGGTACAGTCATGTGCGAAGTTGAGAAAGTCGGGAGCTGATGACAGTTCATGTCCTCCTTTTTCAGTCTGTTTTGAGTGATTTTGTTGTGCAGTCGCGACTTGACGGATTTCCCCTTGGCGGGCGGCTCCGGTTTGCGAAACACGGGTTCGTCGGGAGGCTCCTGCTTGATGGTGATTGGTGGTACTGACGGCATGACAGGGTCCCAGGCAGGAAAGTTACCGACATGCACCAGATTGTCCGGCTCCTTTTTTACCTTCTCTTTCGAGGTTTTTCTCCGTTCCTTCTTGGGAGCCAGCCCCATTACTTGTAAGTGGCTGTTACAGTAGCTGCAAAAACAGAGCAATGAACAAGAGAATTAACATCATTTACAACTAACTTTTGATGTTGAATGGCTGACTGGCAAGGCTAGGCGAGCAGACACAAGATTGAGACTGAGACATCAAAGGTTTGATTCCTGGCATTTCTGGCCAGACGTTTTCCAAAACCATTCCCAAAACACAATGTCTTAACAATCACTGCCCTATAGCCTCAAAAGATATGGGATCTATACCTACCTTAACCTACCTATAACATCGACCACAAACTAGGTAATTCAATAACATCAATAACTTGCACTTAACTAATTGATTTATTAGTATCTAGTTAAAGTTAAGATACGGTTTCAACTATCCAAGGGTTTTAAGAGAACTATGTAGCTAACACATTACTCAGTTATTGGGATATTGGTTATCTAGCGTGGAAACAGCAACTTACTTTCTGTCCTGACTTTTAGGAATGGGGTTGGTGCAACGCTGGTTGTTGTACTTGGCCACGAACTCGCACTGCTTGAAGGGCGCAGAGCGGTCCTCCAAGACATGGCGGATACAGAAGGCGTAGCCGTTGAGCCTGCGCTGCTTACAGAGTTTGGGGCTATAGGAACACAGCGGCTTGTTGTCTACCTCCGAGTAGTGGATGTGTTTACCCTGATACATGCTAATAGCTGGGGCCTCATTACTCCTGGATGCTGCGGAAGAAAAACAAAAGAAAATTGTGTTTAGTCTTTTTATCTTTTATCTAGTTTTTGTTGAGCATCTGATCATTGCTACAGAACACCTAAATAAACAATCTCTTTTCTTGTCCTTTTCATCCCGTCATACGATCAGTTCAGATGGACAAGAAACAATATGAAATATAAAATATAAGTCATGTGCAGGTCAGGCAAACAGGTCGCTGAGCCCACCTCGGGAAGTGACTGTTTGCCTACTCATCTGTTGAAATCAACAGGAGAATCCATCATCATCAAAATATAAATGTTGAGTTCATGCTGCTGTCCTGTTGCCAAGTGAAAAGTCACATTGGCTGGAAATGCACGCAGCAAACACGTCTAACAAGAATCACAAAATGTTCAGGCTTCAAGGACAAAGATCCCGTTAGAAGCAGCAAACTTTCATTTACAAGGAGGAAACTTGAAATAGGCAAGCATAACTTAGTATTAATAGTTAATGGTACTAAGTCATTTTTTCATGGGACAAATAATCTAAGAGAGCCTAAAATGTCCTGATGTCAATTCTTTTAAATTAAAATTTAAATTAGAATTTAGATGGATGACAGACTGACAGTCATAGAATGTCAAATAGCAAGTTATCAATGTAAATTAATCAGATATTATCTGTGACAAGACAGAACATGAATCAGAAACTCATGTTTATAAACTATGCAAGAATCCCAATGACACTACATGATATATGATCTAAAAGTCAAAGTCACAGCTAATAATAGTTATACCACACAACAGACTGGCAGATTAGACATAATGGATTCCACAGTTATGGTTCCATAAATGTTGCCCTTCCGCACCTCACATTACACAACACTTTAAACAGCCCAGTGTGGTCGTAAAGTAGGATTCTGGCGTGAAATTGTGACCTTTCATGCTTCTGAATGTCTGTGCATTGACCCACTGCGCTGATTTCACTTCAGGGTCTATCTCAACACCCATCATTTCTATTCAGGGCTCGATACTTTTGCATGCCCTTTTCTGCACTTTCTTATTGACCTTTAACCTTTTTCCGACTAAGGTAACTGTTTTCCACCAAATTTCTATTGGTTATGGGATCACGCAGTGCCTAAAAGGTTAATAAATAAGAAACAATGTTTTTCAAGACGTTTCTTTTATTACCATGTTGAAGTTGAACTGTATTATCTGCTGTATGCAAGAATGCTACTAAAAAGAATAATGGACCTTTCAGGGCCTATTGCCACTGGTTGGGTTTATCATTGATATTGCTAGCGCTGGTTACGTGAATATAGCTTTCCACACAGGTAACCACACAGGTAACCACACAGCTCCAATTTAACCTGCAAATGCAGGTGGTATTTTGAGCCCTATAGGCTATACATCAAATACAAATTTTCCTAAAAACAGCATTACTGCAAAATCGATTCTCAAGCTGCTGGCTTTAAGCATATCTCTTTTCAGCCATATCTCTTATTAAGAGTTAAATCCATCACATGATTCACAGACAAATAATACTAAAGCGGGTCCAATCCTACAACTTGTACAAGTATTGGCATTATTATTTTGGAAAAATGACAAGGAATGGTAAAGATACATGTATGTATCAGCACATAAAGTGGAGATGTCACATGTGTAAACATTTTACCAAGCCATTACCAGAATATACTGTCAAAGATTTCTACCATAACATTACACCAAATAGATGAGGCCTTTACTCGGCTTTAGTGTCCTTGCTATTCAATCAGGCACAACGTTGCCAACATGCTTCTATGATTTATTCTCCACAGCAAATGGCACTCCTTTTACTGGCCTTCTTCACTCCAGAGTCTACGTTCATACTTAAGCTTGGTCATAACAAGGTCTGAGAATCTGCCCAAAGAGAAAATATGGACATGATCCAAGGAATCCATCATATGCCAACATGATGTAGGGCTTGGGCTATCTTCTTGAAGGAAAGAAAATCATACATGTCCAAGGCATGAGTCTTTTAATACCATTAATCTACATATATTTCAAATGTGGAAACTTTGAAAGTCATTACTTTTTCCGTAACTGCAAATCAAGTCCCAGGAATTATAAATGAATTTACACAAAATTACAGTATGTTTGCTTGGCCCAACACTGAAAGTTCTACCATTTGATCATAAATATAGAACTTTGATGGACTTGCATCTTCCTTTAAGGTGACTTCCGACTCAGATTAAAGTTTGTGATCCTTGAAATGCAATTGAAATGTCATGGAGTTCTTGCTGGAAGCTAGTAAGTTGTGTGAACTCTGGCATTCTAAATCATGAGGTAGCTGAGCTGCAACAAATCATGTGGCTGGTCTACAACTAGTCAGGTTAGATTCAGGAAGATACCGTGTAGCAAAAAATACAGCCCTACGTGGCCATCTCTACAACAACAATGTGGCCCTTTTTTGTAGCCACAATCCACAGGTCGCTGAAAAAATAGTAGAAATCGGCCAAATAAGACGGAATAGGTTGCAAACTGTACTCCTCAGCCATCTAACTCCGTTGGGTGTACATGTGTTTTTTTGCTTTAGCCTGGTAGAGGCTACCTTTTTTTGGTGATCCCTTAACCCACAGTACATAATTTTTCCCTTTGACACAAATATTAAGAAACCTATCTATAGTAATTATACCTCCAACATTAACCAGCTTTTAGCAGTCTCCTGAGTTATCTTCCTATGCAGGTTTGAATGAACTGCATCTGTACAGCTCTAATTTTACTTGCATCTGCTGCTATTTCAAGCAATACCGGATACTGTATGCTGAGTGATAAGGGCAGCCTATCATTTTCCCCTATCCCTGTTGCCTCCAAGTACAAAAGGAAATTTACATGTACATTAACAACTACTCCATAGCTAGCAATTCAGGTTAAAAACACATGTTCCTTGTATAAAGTGTGGCCTTTTCAAAACAAAATCATACTGCCTCAAGGGTTGGTATCAAAGTATAATTGCTGACACAGACAAGAAAAGTACAGAACTTTAACTTACCCTCTTTTAAAGCTATGAATGGTTTATTAGAGAATGACATACGTGGCAGCCATAGAATGAATTATGTAAATCGAAATAAAACACATAAAATTTAGCAATTTTATAAGATTCAAATATTCAAAAATTGCAACAAGAGACTGTTTCAAATTACATATTCAATGGATCTTCTTCAATTTTAAAATCATACATATGATACTTGCTCAGTGAATTCTGAGTAAAAGAAAAGTTCTATGATAATTTTTAATGATATATACACATAGAATCGCCGGGTCATTCAGTGTCACTAGACAAAGTTGAAATTTTGGACACAGAACCAGACTTTTTCGCCAGAGGGATTAAAGAAGCAATCTACATCCGGGCTCTACAACCATCCCTGAACAGAGACGGTGGGCGCCATAGACTTCCTGCAACCTATAATCCACTGCTTACTGAGTCACGTGTTCTATCTACATAACGTGACGTCACAACAGCAGTGGATTGTTCATTCCTTGACAAAGACTGATGCTGTACAGTCGAAAATTTGGGTGAGTCCAATTTTGGTGTTGGAAATTACAGTTCAACTATTTTAAGAATGACTTGTACCAACACAGATGAACTTTCAAGTTAATTTTTAATGATGTCTTTGCAATATAGTTTGATATATAACTGTCATAAGCCATACTCCCATAGCTTTATTCCTGTGCTGTAAAAATACATCTTGTCTTTTTGAAATATACATCATTCCTATACTGAGTTGTGCTATGAATTATGAACAAGGAGGATTTTCTTGTAAATCGTTTCCAAGAAACTGGGATGATAAAATCCCGTAAACAGGAAGTACATGTAAGACCTGTGTGGCATTAGCCTAGTCTCTACCAGACTCCTATAGGTCGCTGGGAAAACCATAGAAATGGAACAAATAGAGAAGTAAGCCGGCCAGAGGAGTATGAGCCGGCTAGGGAACAGCTTGCGACCTACGGAGTCTGTGAGGAGTCGCTGACTTGAAACGATATAGAATTAATCCACCAATTATTTGTACAAAGGAAGTAACTCAGCGCTGGAGATAATTTAAATCATAAATCGACCAGCGCCCAGTGGGGCGCGGCGGGCGTGTGTATCAGGCGGGATCGACAACAAAACAAAAATTGATTTTTTTGCCAAACAATGCTTTGGGCAGTGTTTTTTTGCTATATATAAATATAATCTTTCGGTTTTTTTTGTAACAGTGTTCTTGGGAGAGTTTAAAGTTTAAGTTAATTTTGTGATCAAATGTAACATAGTAACAGGTTATGCCATGGGTACGTTCCTGTGCGGTCAACTGCACCAAACAGCGTGAAAATAGACTACATTTTTTCCTGTTGAGAGTGTGGCCAAACTTTACCTTTTAGTGCAGTTTGGAGGCAAAAAGGACTAATTTTGGAAGGCAATGGTCGACCCGTGGGTCACGGCAATTGCAAACGGTAAGCATTTATTTTCTTGCGGGTCCCCGTGGGAAGTCCGACGAAAACATCATTTTGTCGCAAGCTGTTGTAGCCAAAAACGTCCTTGCCAATGCGACGCACATGCTCTGTTGACATCGCAGTACACAAACGACTTCAGAGAACAGAAAAATACCACGACAGTCGGCAGAGGACCCTTATAACTTTGGCTTCCGTGACCACTGACACTTCCTGTCACAATGTGAAGACCCGTCACGGGCGAGTCGGAAAGCAATAAATGGGCAATCTAACTAATTCACACCTATTAGATAGCGATTAGTGGACTTCAAAGAAGTCAGCGACTCCTCACAGACTCCGTAGGTCGCAAGCTGTTCCCTAGCCGGCTCATACTCCTCTGGCCGGCTTACTTCTCTATTTGTTCCATTTCTATGGTTTTCCCAGCGACCTATAGATCGTTTTCACAGAACGTTCGAAAACCGTTCGATCACGCATGGGCGCCATGTTGGATGATAACCTGGATGACTAGAACACAGAACGGCACCAGCAAAGTTACCTGCGGGTTCAAGTGTGCTGTTTTGTCTCCATTCTGTGAATCATAAAAGTGATGTAGCCAAGGTTGCAATAATCAGGACAAAGTTGCAATAATACGTCTTGATCTATATACTTTTAAAAATGGCAATTTTTTCAACGATCTAATGCTGGTGCCGATGGCGAGGATTTACTTTTGCGGTAGCGGGAAATGGAGTGTTCGCGGTGGTTTAGAGTTCGCGGTGAAGCGGCCTCGCAAAAACCGCCATCATTCACTGTACCTGGCCCGCTACCCTGGGTGATATTTTTTACTGACAGGCGGCGTGCAGAGGACTAGCTACCAATCCCCACCGCATGCGCGCACGAACTGGCCCTCACTGTCCACTTGCCTAACAAGGGGCAAGATTTAGCGCTTCCCCGACCCTAACTCCGTGAGGCAAGCGGATAGTGGGGGCCAGCGGGATAGTGGTATTAAATAAGTTCGTGCGCGCGTCTTTTTTCCGTATTTTGGTTTTGTCAACATGTGTATTAGAAAGGTCTGATTACAAAATTACAATTCAGTTGATCAAATAACGTTAAACATACGAATCAGGGCTGCTAGCGCTGACGTTATTGCGACAGACTGTAACGTTGCACTTAATACTGAGAATTCAAACTCTGAGAATGCTTAGCACATGTTTAGTCAGATGTCAAATTGCGTTTAGTGCCCGTCGCGGCATGGAGGTGACAGAACGACCAGACTTGTGGAAACTTCCCTCGCCACAAGCGCAAAGCTCGCTGGAAGACACGCCACACTTTGTCGATTCAGTACTAAAATCGTGCGAGATGCGAAAGGGGCTGTCAAAGTTTTGTGTAAGGGTGCCGTCACACGTGCGTATATCTGTTGTACATGTAGACCTTACGAAAGTCTCTGTACTTTTGTCGTGTCTCAATAAAGAATCTCTATCAAAGTTTATATGAGGTCCCTATGGACTATTTGTCTCTATCAGGCTTCACATATCTCACTGGGAAAAAGCAGGTATTAAACAAATATAGACACTCATATAACATGCTAGAGAAGTTAGTTGGCCGAGGGAGTATGTTTGCGACCTAGCTGACTCCTCTGGCATGTTATCTGTATATATTTGTCCAATTTTATTTTCCCAGCGACCTGTGGAGCACGGTGGGGGCTAAGAATTTCATACGAACCTCATACGGACTTGAATGTATACGCATATGTGACCGCATCCTTCAGGTGCAGTCACACGAGCGTATATATCAAGTCCACATGAGGTCCGTATTGACATTTTTCTTCATATGATCATACCAGTCGTATGCACAATACACACCTCACCTCATACTTTTAGGTAAGCGCACTGGGCCGCGCTGAGCGTAAAACTGACACAACGATTGAGATGCGCGTGAGGGGTGTGTTGTGCCCGTTAACACGTAAGTTCCGCATTGACATGTTTTGTCTTGCCTTAGGTAAAGTTTGCGACTGAAGAAATTTTTGTTTTGTTCTACCAGCTACACAATCGTCGGTAAAAAAGTTCGAATTTCGTTCCTCGTGAACAAGCCAAACAATTTTTAATCCTCGCACGTACTAAAATCATGCGTTATAGGAACTGGGCTGTCATAGTATTGTGTAAGGGTGTCGCCATACGGGCGTACATATAATATTCAAGTTCATACGGGTGGTCCGTATGAAACTCTATTAGGTACCACGGGGTAGTGGATCTTTAGTAGATATTAGACAGATAACATATCAGCAAAGTTAGGTGACCGAGGAATATGCTTTGCGACCCAGCTAACTAACTTCTCTGGAATGTTATTTGTATATTTTTGTCTAATTGTATTCTCCGCATGTCCTAGGGCGCTTTTTTTGTCCGTGTAAAAACCACAACCAAGCGCTGTGGCGCGCCGCAGTGTCCGGAGGTGCGACACTGCGGCGCGCCGCTGCGCATTATTTCCATTTTCATGTGCGCACAAGTGTGAACGAGGCGAGACAGCCAAGTTTTAATGACCATCTCCGTTGGAACTTCAGTTACTTGGTAGTTTTCGGTTACCAGCGAGCATAGATAAGACAGATTCCTAAAAATCGCCAAATATTTCTAAAAATTGATTGACAGAATATCAGGCGCATACTGATAGAAATATCATTTATAGCTCGCTGACATTTTTTGTGACAATGCCTTTACGTCCATGACATACCCCGTGCCAGAAACCAACTTTCGACCCGCTAAAAGAGCATTAGTCTGTATAACTCCGCACCGGGGCTCATGTTGTCAATCAAACTAAAAGAGGATGCACTGTACTAGGAAAGTTGTTAAATAGATACGTTGAGTAGGCCGTATCCTGTTTTCGTGGAACTCGCAGTTAGCACGGCAAACATCCAGCCCGTTTCCGAATAAAAAGCTTCTTTCCACAAACGAGTCAACCACGTACAACACACAGCCGTACGGAGATCGAGCAGCTTATCATCCAACATGGCCGCTCGAACGTTCGAACGCGATAGTGACGTCATTGTGAAAACGATCTATAGGAGTCTGGTAGAGACTAGCATTAGCCAGGCACAATGGCATAAATCTACAAAAGCACTTAATGCTGAGTCATCAAAAACATCTGAACCATGATATGGTCTAATGTCATGTAAAGACAACCATGGCCTATATTCAAAGGTTGTGTTAGATTCGCAGTAACGCTTTACTACACAGCCTTCTTATAGAAGCTAAAGCATGGCACAGGTGGGTCATCGGTTGTGCCAGACAGAATTCCAAAAATATCATTTGTTTTTTCAAACTAAAGTTGGAAATTTGCTTATATAGCAACAAAACACAATACCGCAATATCAGCATGTAGAATCTTAATGTAATAATTGGATTGACTATTCCTTAAGATAAGGAATCACAATCATCTATTTAGTTATGGGCATCATATAGATAAGCTTTTAAACAATGTTTAGTGGTATGCAAAATAGATGGTGTGATGGATCATTCCATTCATTAATTTAGAAAACTTACAAATTTCAAGCAGGATATGCAAAAATATTCAACAAAAGCTAAAAGTACATGCACCAACAGACATCAAGCTGCTTTTGACAGAAGAAGAAAACGTCTAGTACTAATACTAAAAATTCCAAGAAAAATTTTCACCACCCCCAGCTACCGAAGTGGAATGGTCTAGGGGTTTGAAGGTCCACATCACCCTGCTTCACTTCACAGATCCTACACAGACCATTAATCTGCTTAGATATCATACATGCACCAATGGCTCCAGGGACAGGTCTCTAGTGTACAAAATGTTAGCTTCTTGCTGTAAGATGCCATTTACAATCAGAAAATCATAGGTCGTCATACGATTTTCATGTTGTGGGATTTTCAAGCTGGCTGTAAAAGAACCAATGATCTAAGACAATCTCTTTAATTTAAAGACAGCTGTTACCATATTTCTATACGGCAAACACACGACTCTCTCAAGTAGTTTGCGGTCCTACAACGATTGTTAAAAATACCTTCTGCGACAATCTGTTTCTGATAGTGACACAAGGTGCATGTACAATATTATTAAGGAAACAGAAATTTCAATAAAATTGGCTCATACAGCAACAGGTATATGAAATAGGTATGAAATACAATCATTGAAAGAAAATATGACAGACAACATACATGTACTCTAGTACCTTGCTAGTAGGATGGAAGACAAAATGTACTTCACAGCAGATTTTACAAGACCTGCTTGTTGTTTAAGGATTCGAGGACAGAAAACAAATGATGTCTTCTGGTTAAAATGAAAGAGGAAGTACACACTTCAAAAACAGGCCTGCCTGTAGCTGTGGTTACCTGAAAGGATGATAAATATAGACTGTTACTAACAGCAGAAGCCAGGAAGAGGAAGTCTGCTGTCAATACCAGTAGTATAAACACTAGAAGTTATTATGCAGCACATCTGCACGTACATGTCTTGTATACTGTAAATTCATTTACTTTTGCATGGATTTTTTAGCAGAAATACTTAGCAAGGAGGTTTTCACAGTGTTTTTGAGAGAAGCAATACAGTAGCACAAAATCACATGTTCCCAGTATCATGACTTTGGAGTGCCGAAAAAAACTATCACAACCATTTCAAGATTTACAGTAGTTAAATCTTCAAGATGTTGGGGGGCAAAATTATGAAATCAAAAACCACCCCAAAATTGCATTGCTGGAAAAGCCTGCAGTTCAAAAATGTTACCACCCAACATCTGCTTGGAGATGAGTTGACGGATATCATCGGGTAACAATCAAATTACACAAAGAAAACAACACACACGTTTTTGGATGATCCCATGCCTTGATCTAAAACTAGAGGGTGATGAAGCATAGCTAGCGATCTACAACTACAGAGGCATGAACATATCTGACCTGAGATTGCCTTGGTTATCACATTATTGATCATATACAAAGTGATTCATTGCCGGTCACAGCTGTCATGCCGTGTTTTCAGCACGCCCAAAGCTTGCAGCACTACTGTAAATTTGTTTACTATCACACTCACAGTGGGTTATTTTTCAGTAGGTGCAAAAAAAAAAGAGGTTTTCACAGTGTTTTAAATAAGCTGTTGAAACAATTCAATCATTGGGTGACTGAAGAGAATGAAAAAACCTGCAAACTACAACAAAGACTTAGAAACAGCCACAATTAAAAAGAAACCCTGACAAGTCAGACCAATGCATCTGTTATAACATTACAATTATGATTTTAGAGAGTACCTTATAATATATGATTTATAACTTGAAACTTACATAAGAAAACAGGTGAATACATCACCTCTACATGGCCTTCTACACCTTTCTCACGCGGCGGCCATGATAGATCCAAGAAGAGGTCAATGAGGCAAACAGACAAAACTTATTTCTAAAATCAGGTCCCATTTAGTTTTCCCCCAAACCACACAAATTTTCATGATATAAGACGGAATAATAAATATTACAAGAAGTGTTATGCACCGAAAAATGTAGCAATTTAGAGTAGTGTAGACTGACCCCAAAGTCCATTAAGAGATGCAAAATAAAAACATAATAATGCAAATTTTTAACGAATTTGCAGCCATTCCCTTATTGGTCGATTTCCTAATTGGCAGGCTACCATTGGTCGAACTGCTAATTATGATGGACAGCCTTTTGTTTGACACATTGAACTCGTTTTAGATCTATCATGGCCGCCGCGTGAGAAAGGTGTATAGATACTACTAAAGGCAGTATATTTGTGTCAACTTTTACAAGAAGCATGTACGTGTACCTGTATATATGTTCGATGAAACTATAAATTGAGCAATCATATGTTTGTATCCAGCATTTGTAATGTGCGATTCCTGCTTATGTTGACCTAAATTTTCCTAAAATGTACAGCCTGGTCTAGATTAAACGTAGCCCCTAGTTGCTACACTATGTATCATCTGAAATTCCTGAGCAATAAAGCCGAGCATTTTGATAGTTCAAAGTACTTTATACACACAGTTGTGTTTGTGTGACCAAGGAGCTTCAAACACTGCCTCAACTGACTGCGAAATCACAAAACATTCATCATTGCAATAATTATTGCAAAATTAAGTTTGAAGCTACAAGATTACATGTGGGAGAGCGATAAGTACAATCTGCAAGTGTGAAGATCGGGAGCTTACAGGCATTGGATCTGCCTTCATCCTAAGGATGGTATCAAAGGTATCAAATACTACAAATTGTCTTGTTGATGAAAATAAACCAAATTTGAACTTTTCTAAAAAGTTCAACAAGTTGCAATGATTATCTATAATTCAAAAGCGGTTTAACTGAACAGACAATGCTGTCTACAAATATTCTACCCACATTAGGAATGGAAAAGGCTATAACTTATAAGAGAGGGCAATGTTCGCTCTTTCTCTGTCCATTGATTTCCTAAGGGTTACACAGAGCGGATTCACTTGACTGGACACTTGCGATGGTCACTCCATCATTTTGGATGGCACCCGAATTGGAATGGAATGTTTCAAGTACATGTTATCTCTCTGTACATGCATGTACATGTACACACACACTAAGTATGTATCAATCCAGACAAATTCCTGCTACATGTATATACATATAGAAATAAGACCCAGGAAAAAGATATAGGCTGGGGAATAGTTTCGAATATCTATCTTCAGAAAGAAATTGCATACAACTACATTCATAACTCATTAACTCAAAAAGTTTGCAACCCTTTTAACATCGTAAATTCAAGTCAATTGAGATTTTCCTCCTTCTCCCAGCCCTCTGTATTCCTCTTGACTTCTTGCAAAACTTTAAAATGTCCAAGAATATCATTGGATGCTGCCTTATTATTTATATAATCACATACTGTAAATGCATTTAAGTTCGCGGGGATTTAATTTCGCGGTAACGGGAAAAAGGACTTTTCGCGGTGGTTTTAAATTCGCGGAAGCACCATGCACTGTAGTCTCTAAATGCCAGGGAAGAAATGTTCGCGGTGGTTTTAAGTTCGCGGTGAAGCGGCCACCGCGAAAACAGCGAACATTAATCCACCCCGAAAGTTTCTGTATTTACAGTATGTCACAAGTTTAATCGATCCCATCAGTTTGAAGGCTATTCTCTTTTCTTCCAAGAATGCTAAATTACCTCTAAGTCTAACCCCCTTATGTCAACCACACATTGGGTTGTATTAGGACATGGTAATAACTTCCTAATGCCAGCTTTTACAAGCAATTGGGGTCGTGTACGTTTTTAGCACCGCTAGTAGCTATATGCACGCCCACACAATTCTCATCAATGCTTTTCTCGGAAAAATCCATCTTCATCTTCGTGTGGAAAGGACAGCTCAGTGAAGGCATCGCTCTGGGGATCACCATAGTAATGGTTGCCATGACAACAACAAATCTGTTTTGGAAGATGTTTTTCTCGGAAAAAAATCCATCTTCATCTTCGTGTGGAAAGGACCGCTCAGTGAAGGCGTCACTCTTGGGATCACCATAGGTGATGGTTGGCATGGCAACAACAAATCTGTTTTGGAAGATGCTTTTTTTTCAAGGAAAAAAATCCATCTTCATCTTCGTGTGGAAAGGACGGCTCAGTGAAGGCATCACCATGAGTGACTGTTGCCATGGCAACTATTTTGGAAGATGTCCAATTGCTTTTAGAGATGACCAATCAAAGACTGGGTGTTACTTTTATTTCATTATCTCATCTTCCTTCCTCACTTCTTGTATAATTCACGCAGTACAGGAAGTGACAGAGAAAGATGAAATCTACAGTATAACAATAAAAAAAAGGTCGAGGACATTCAGCTGTCAGGAACACTCCATTCCAAGTTTAAGGGTGGTTAGGACAATTTCCACAGGAGTTGAAGAAGATGAAAATAGATGGAGGCTACAGTACTACACTGACTGGAATCTTGCCAAAATGATGGCAGATGACAACTTTTTAGTTGTGCCAAAAGAAGTTTACTTTCAAATGAGGCATTTTTCCATATTGATTTACTTTGCTTGTTTCAAACACAGAGGTACCAGAGCCTTTGGCTTCGAGGCACTCTTATAATCATTATGGCCCTGACTTTTACTGATCTCACTTTCCATATCAAAAATGCAGTCATCATTCTTGTAAAATTGGAGAATCCTCATTAATACCAAAATGCTGTAATAAACCTGCTATCCATCAACTGAATGATGACTGACAAACCCCAGAGACGGCTATAATCGGTGCAGTGACATCGTAAGGATGCCGCATAAGAACAGATATTGACGGATGGTCTGACAAAGGTGGGCCTGCATGCTGAATCTCTCAACAGTGGTTATGTGCGCTTTCTTTTCTTTATCCCAGAAATGAAAGTGTACACCAGATTGTTGACTATGGGTACACCGGTTCACCTACATATTTCTGAAGGGTCATGTTCATAAAGGTATTATTTTACGCTAATAATGTTTTTATAGTACATTGTAATTCACACAGTATATTCTTGACATTTAGATGTCAAGAAATATGATAAAACCTATGTTTTATCACTTGTTTAAAATTTTGTAGATAGCCATAAAATTTAGATGAGAGCTCTAAAGGGAGGCAGTAAGTTTTGTGATATGGGTTTGTTGACATTCTACTTTATAACCAAAATGTTCTTCTGTGCACACAAATTTTTACGTTAGGTATACATGTGAACCTTAATGTATTCCCAAAAAATTAACTTCCATCTCTGCTGTCAAAAGAATTAATTGCCTCTACTTACTTTTATACTAGTTCTGCTCATACTCAGAAGAAAAGTCTGTAACTTGCAACATCCAGTTTCATTTTCAAGAAGTGAATACATGCCCATTGTCAGCATTTTTACTTTTCCTGTCATCTTGCTAAAAAAAATGTTCAGGAACCATCCACTGAATTGATAGCCCTAGCTTCTTGGAATCACTATGCTGGACCAAGGAGGCTTTATCAAATCTCCATGGTCGGACACAATCACCAAGCTGGGGCAGCGTACTACAGAAATGTATCTCAGGAAGAGATCTGCAACAAACGTACATTCATCTCTTTTCATAGGAACATAAATCCTAAAATCCTAACTTCATTTCAACAACACTTACTGCGTTATACCATATCTATTTTATACCAAGTTTGACAGTAGAAACTCGATAAAATTGACTATCAACTCTCCTCTACTTCGCATTTGTTACTTTCTTGGACCTGTAACTAGTAAGCCCCAAAACATGTGAACCGTGAACGCCTACCGGTATTATCTGTTCATTTGCAACATCCGGTCCACTGATTTTTTTCCATTCTGTTTTTTTCCAGACTGGTCCAACAAGAAAAAGCCATCACACCATACTGGTACCATACCCACCCCTAGTTATAACACTGCTATAGTACAGTAGTAAACAAATCCTACAGAACCCATTACTACACCTATTTAACTCCTGCTTACAGAACGGTTATTTTCCCGACGATTGGTCCCTCAGCCATATCATACCCATACATAAATCTGGCGATACCTCACTCCCTGATAACTACCGGGGAATATCAATCATTAGTTGCTTAGGAAAATTATTCACCTCTATTTTAAACAATCGTCTTGTCAATTATGCAGAACAGTACAGCCTTTTCAAACCTCAACAGGCCGGTTTTAGGAAAAATCTTAGAACATCTGATAATTTGTTTGTGTTAACCACTTTAGTCAGCAAATACCTAAGCAAAAATGCAAAAATCTATGCATGTTTTGTAGATTTCAGCAAAGCTTTTGACTCCGTTTGGCGAGCAGGTCTATTTTTCAAACTTAACAACCTTGGAATAGGAGGAAAATTCTTAAAGACATTAAAAAACATGTACTCAAAAACTACAAATTGCATTAAAACCAACGGCGGCCTTACAGCGCCTTTTTTAACTAACTGTGGGGTCCGACAAGGCTGTAATTTAAGTCCAACTTTGTTTAATTTATTTATTAGCGATATAACCTCTGAGTTTGATGATATTTGTTGCAACTCTCCTAGTTTACACAATAGGAAAGTACCGTGTCTTTTGTATGCAGATGATCTTGTATTATTTTCCGAGTCTCATCAAGG